>NW_006239458.1:98262-107427 GCF_000226075.1 Solanum tuberosum
TAGTCTGCAATTTTATATCTGAGCAATTCTGTTTTTACTTGAACACCAAAAGGTTAATGCTGAGAAGGTTGCTGTATCTGGGAAGAAGAGGAGCCAAAAACTTTATAGGAGGCACTCCGGCAGTGGAGACTTTTGATCAACTGCAACAGAGAATTCCTGAAAGAATCATTGAGCATGCTGTCCGTGGCATGCTTCCCAAAGGGAGGGTCAGTATGCTTTACTATTTGTGTTGTTTCATTCCATGCTAGACCTATATGAGTTTTCTTAATTATGTTGATTAACCTAAAGAAGATGTTTGGCAATTTACATATAATGTTGGGGACGAAGCATCACTTATCAGTTATTAGGGACTCCATTAATAACTCTCATCTCCCATAGCGGTAGCATCCATGGAACTTACAATATACTTGTGTGTGTGTGTGTAATATTTATTTCTACACACACATATAAACCAACCCCACTTGGAACTAATGATTTTAAATCCTAGATAGCCTGTGCATAAAAGAGTATTACTTCTTCGAATGGATGGTTGTATGGCTATTGTTTACACTTCTAAATCAAGGCACATGTGAATTACGCAACGGTGTCTTCTCATGCTTCTGGTTTTCTTTATCGTGTGCATGTAGCCCTCACTCAAATGAAATTGACAAGGTCATTTATTGGATCTCGGAATTGGTGGTGATTGCACTTGCTTTGCCTTGAATCACTGGTTACAATCAGTAGAAAAAAGATTTTCTGCATTTTTTACATTTTATATACTCCACATTCTAAAATGATTCAATTTTCTGTTTATGCAGCTTGGTAGGCAACTATTTACACATCTTAAGGTGTATAAAGGTGCTGAACATCCTCATGTGGCACAGAAACCTGTTGCATTGCGCCATTTGAGACGAGAGGATACAGAAGCAGCGGTGAACTCCAAGTGATTCCACCGCGGAGCAGCTCTCATTTTTGGCTGTTGATACTCTTTTAAGTTGTCTGCTTAACTTCATATTTGAACGGCAATATTGTACCTAGGCTCCTGCTTTTCTTTTGTATGTTTTTTGTAGAGGTTTTCCAGTACAAATTTATTTGTCTACACCTTTTCTAAGCCATTGATGTTCTCTAGGTTTCAGTTCTAATGAATATTTCTTCGGTGGTTTTTCCTCGTCCTTGTGTTTGAGGTTTTATAAGTTATTCAACTTGGCATTCTAAGTTCCATGCTGACATGGTGAGAGCTAGAATCAGAATTGTGTTTTTTTGGAAAAGAAGTAAAAGTTCAACATTTTGTGATGGAAAGTGAAGATTCAAAAAATGACTTGAAATTCACTTCCGCACCTGTTTTCAGTAGATTTTTTTTTGTCACAATTAGGTTAATACTCTGTTCACTTTCACAGACTGACACCAACTTGCAAGTTAAAAGACCATTATTTTTACAGATGAAACCAGAAATAAATGCATACAACTGCAGCGATATGTTTGTCAAGATGAGTGACCATACAACACCAAAACTTTTATGTAACTTCAAAACTGATTGATTGAAATTTGTTCATTTTGCTTGGTAGTGAAGTTGAGGCCGTCGTTAAACAATGGTCATGAAATCCGATCTGTAACATTCCTCATATATTTGGTAGAAGAGTTGTCGGAAAAAAAAAACTCTAGTGAACCTCCAATGAATATACTCTCCAATTGTTAAGGACTCAATAGCACATCAAAATTATGAAATAAACTACTTATCATAAAAAAGCAATGAACCCATTGGTGGGTTGTCAAGGCTTAGGCTCTAATGGGTCTTTTGGTCCTAGTCCTAGTATAAAATTTGGAATTACATTTATCGCGTGTTTGGTCAGTGTTTTTGGCTGATACGATATAAATCTATCTCATATGCAATGTGGCGTTGTAATTCCAGAGACATCCTTGGTCCGGCCCCTAAGAATAGCGCTATAACCACTATCCAATATGTTTGTACCACCATATTGTTGCCAACTTACATGGAAGGAACTCTTACACTTGCCCATGGCATCAGAAGTCAGGGAAAATAGAGAGAGTTATGTTTTACAAACTCACGATTAATCAGGGGTCAATGCCCATGAAAGCAATCTAGAATACATAGAAATAATCTTCTTGAAATTAATGTCCAGAAAAAGATAGCTTAAAAATTGAACTTAAGCATAAAAGAGTTAACCAAAAGAGGCCAGAGAGAAGTTTTAATGGGAGCTCAATGCAGCGTCCCATGAAGGAATTAAATGACTTCAGTATAAAGATTCTTTGGATGAAAATTGTTTCGTATTGCCTAAGAATTGAAACACGTTAACATGTCTGAATGTTGCCTGTTTTACTTTTAAAAAAAAAAAAAAAAAACTAACTCCACTTTTTTTTAATTTTCTTTTCCTTTCCATATAAGCTTGGAAATGTGAATTTCATTTTCTAAAGTAGCATTTCCAAAAGTGAAAGAAGAACTTCCATGCAACAATCTGGGTAATTTGCTGGGAAAAGCCAGGATTTGAGAACTCAAGTTTTTCCATTTTTGGTCTAACAAAATCATATCATACCTCGAGATATCCTATTATCAACGTTTTGATGCTGAAATTGAAGACTTCAACTCTCCTTTCTTTCGAGATGCATGAAGTTGCTTTCTAACTTGAGTCGCTAGAGACTGCAAAGGACATTAATAAACAAGGTAACTCAGTATTAGATTAATAATCATAGAATGTTCAATTACTCAATTTTAAGGCATTCTCTTAGAAATGTCTTTCATAGCTCCACACCCCACTGATCAAAAGAATTGATACACCATACAAAGCCTTGGACTGCAACTCTGTGCTCGTAGATGACCAGTAACTAAAAGAAAGGTAAGATGAGATTAGGGATCACAAGAAGAGGCATGTGTCTTTACATGAGGATAATTGACGCTACTTGCAAGCTGCAGCTGTCACGACCCCAAACGAGTCGGGAGTGACACCCACACTTAACCTCCTAAGTGGGCGAACCAAGGAATCCAAATCCCAACATATATCAATAATTCAACTACGACTAACAACAATAATGCGGAAGCTCAAAACTTATTAAAGTAACCAATCAAATAAACCTCTAAAGTCTAACACTCATTATCCCCAAAATCTGAAAGTCATCACATCAAGGACATCTGTTCTCAAAATACCAAGTGTAAGAGTATTAAAGACACAAAAAAAAGTAAATAAGATGGTCTGTGTCCGAAATTTAAGGACATCACGCCATGACTGAGAGAATCCAGCATGAGCTAGAAGGAATAGCTCACCCTGAAATCTGATGTGCTGGAGACTGGCTAGAGCTGAGGGCGAGTTGAAGTCGATGGTACACTTGTTGCACTCCACAAAAGAAAACAAAGAAAACACAAGTAGGGGTCAAGGAACACGTACTGAGTAGGTATCATCGGTCAACCCAAAATAGAAACTAATGCACTAAATAATAGTATAAATTCAACTATGACACTTAGCAGGTGGCAAGCAACAAACAACATGAACAAGTGACAACGGAAGCAAGTACGCAATCAATCACAATATCAAGCACACATACGAAGACCCATGCCTCCATACCACACTCATTTGAGATATGAATTCTTTGAGATTGAGTGCATTAAGTTAATTCAATATCTTCTCCTTTAATGTTACTGTGTCGGAACGTGACACCCGATCTAATAATACTGTGTTGGAACGTGACACCCCGATCCAATAAAAATTGTGTTGGAACGTGACACCCTGATCCAACCATATAGTTAATTCATTTTTCATTCTTATTATCTCTTTGCACTTCCTTAACAATATTTCATTAAGCCTTTCTATATTCAAGGCACCCCTTATCAGATAGTTCAATGATTACCTTACATGTTTATATGAATGTTCAAAAGGTTACCTGATAGATATTGATATATCCTGATTCTGATAGAGCAAGAATTGTCTGATTGACCATGAAAACAGAAACTGCATACCCTGCTGATATTGACAAATCATGAGGTGCTACAACCCACTACAATCCATTCCAAAATCTTTCATAGATTGATCCACTTACACCAGTGATCCAGGTAGATGCTTCAGACACTTTTGTTAAAGAAACTCTTTTTCTCAAAGGAAGATATGTATAAGAACTTCCCTCATTCTTAACTTTTAGTAAAGATCTCATCTTTTTCAGGTTCTTGATTAGTCTGATCAATTCTATTGACTTTTGTACAATTATCATTGAAACAAGAAACTAAATCATAAGGCAAATCCACTTGTAACCAACTGTTGGATTGCTCATCATACTCCCAAAACTTGTTGGTTTTCAACTCAAATTTCCTCTGAGCTTGTCTTACATATTGTTGCACAAACCATGACTCTGACTCTGATTCTGAAATAGTCACACAGCCAAATAATGACAAGATAATGAAAATCTTGATCAAGAACATGAGATAAAAACAGTACAACTTGAACAACAAGGTTCTTAGAGACATAACATCATGAACAAGATATGCACATACTTAAGTCCATATGGGCCATAGCAGAATATACTTCACTTAAACCATTACATGTAAGTTATAGCCAATATTTTTCAAGAGGGGTTTGCCAAGGGAGGTGTGTGTGGGTGGGGAGGGGGGTGTTGTGTGTTTGTGTATATAATTAAAATTATCAAGTAGCTTGAAATTGGTATATGACTATATGTAATAGGTTCTTAAATTCTTAACTACCTATCTAGTTCAACCATTGGATTTTTTTTGTTAATAAAAATGGTACTCCCTAGTTTATATGATTTACTTTTTGTTTAAAAAATAATAACACGTTTCTGTATTAAGTCACACAGATATTTATCACTTATTTTAGACCATAAATTTTAAAAGTCTTCTTTTCTTTCTTAAACGTCATACCGAGTCAAACTAACTTATATAAAATGGGACGGAGGGAGTAATAGCCTTTGATAGGATGGCTGTTATCTAACTTGTAATAGCTTTGTATTGATATTGAAGGCATCACTTCGATAGAGAGGGTTCAGACATTTACGGAAAAAAAATTTGATTTGTTTTTGAAAATCATTAATGTCCATATTTTAAAGTCATTGGTTCAAGTCAAATTTTTTTTTAGGTTTATTCATATTTTTATATATTTTTCTTGATTTTTATATTTTTCAAATATTTATGAAAAAAATAAAATTTTATCTTTTTCTCGAAAACCATTAATTTCGATAATTTAAAGTCATTGGTGCAAGTCAATTTTTTTGAAGTGTTCTTATATTTTCTTTCTATTTTTCTTAATTTTTATATTTGTCGGGCATTTGAAATCCATTATTTTTAATATTTTAAAGTCATTGGTGCAAGCGAAATATTTTTTGAGGTGTATTTTATATTTTACTTGATTTTTTTATTTTCCGGACATTTATGAAAAATAAATAAATTATTTTGTTAAAATCAATATTTTTGACATTTTTGAGTGTCACGCATCGCGTCGCCCCTCGCGAGGTGTCACTATGGGTGGAAACTCAACTCTCTCTATTGAAAATCCTTATTTTCGATATTTTAAAGTCATTGATGCAAGTAAATTTTTTTTGAGGTGTTTTGATATTTTAATATATTTTTCCTTTATTTTAATATATATATTTTTGGATATTTTAGTAAAAAAATAAATTTTTGAATTTTTTCTTGAATATCATTATTTTTGATATTTTAAAGTCATTGGTGCAAGTCAATTTTTTTTGAAGTGTTTTTATATTATTCTTATATTTTTCTTTATTTTTATATTTTTTCGTGCATTTACGAAAAAATAATATTTTTATTGTTTTTGAAAACTATTATTTTTGAGATTTTAAAGTTAGTGGTGCAAGGCGAATATTTTTTTGAGGTATGTTTTATATTTTTTCTTGATTTTTGTTATTTTCCGGGAATTTACGAAAAAAATAAAATTTTACATTTGTTAAAATCATTATTTTGGAATTTTTTAGCGTCACTCATCGCATCGCCCCTCACAAGGTATCGCGCGAGGTGGAAGCTGGCCTCCCATGCGCCCTGAGCACGCGACTGGCCTATATGTGAGTCTACCTCGACAAACGTCGCGGAAAGTGGTGGTTGAAACTCAATCTCTTTGTTGTCGCGACTACAACCCGTCGTGAGTACATTTTTCGGATATTTACGAAAAAATAAAATTTTGATTTTTTTGTAAAACCATTATTTTCGATATTTTAAAGTCATTGATGCAAGCCAATTTTTTCTTTTTTTTGGTGTTTTTGATATTTTTCTTGATTTCAATATTTTTTGGACATTCACCAAAAAATATATGTCTTGTTTTTTCGGTCATTTACGAAAAAAATAAAATTGTGATTTTTTTTCGAAAACATACATTTTAATTTTTTTTAAAGTCATTGGTGAGAGATGAAAAAATTTAAAGTTGTTTTTATATATTTTTGTTGATTTTTATATTTTTTGGAAAAATTAAAATTTTGATTTTTTTTGAAAATCATATTTTTCGATATTTTAAAGTCATTGATGAAAGTTAAAATTTTCTACGAAATGTAATTTTCTATTATTCTAAATATGTATAAATTTATTTATTTATTTTGAATACATTTTTTAAACGGAGAATTTTTTTAAAAATGACACATAAATTATTTGTGGACGCTAAAAATATTTTTATTCAAATATCATCTTCATGTTGAAAAGTAATTAATTTCTAGTAATTACATTTGGAACAATGACTAAACTTCAAATCCGACCAATTTTTTTTTTCAAAATTGGTGGTAGTGAACATCGACCCGACTCGGTAACATGCAATGGCAATTAGCGAGTGCAATTCTTTCGGACATGGGCGGGGTTTTATGTTAGGAAACATTTGGCGAGCCTAAAACTAGGGGTGTGCAAAAACCGAACCGACCGATAAATCGAACCGAAAAAAGTGTTATTGGTTTATTGTTATTGGGTTATTGGGATAACGGTTATTTAATGGTTTTACAAAAAAATTTTATTGGGTTATCGGTTCGTTATTGGTTTTTAATATTGGGTTATTGGGTTAACCGATAACCCATTAAGAATATAATAATTTACTATTTTAATTTTTAGTTATACATATATATAATATATTAAAAAATATATTAATATAATTAGTAGTATATTAGACTAAAAATATAAAACCCTACGTAATAATTAACACTACTTAACAATTAACTCTCCTCTCTACTTTTAGTTATTTAACCTTTAGGTTTTTTTTTTTAAATAACGTAAGAACTTCATTTAGTTACCATAAGCATGACCTCATTTGCTACACTGTTTTGACTTTTTTCTATGATTTGGTTTTATTTGATTCTCTTTATTGCATAAAGGGGACCTCGTTTTATATATTATGGTGATCGAAAATTAACCAAGTCTTTGTTGTGATGACCAAAATACAACAAGTTGGTCCTTGTTGTCCCGTTTGGAATGATTATTTCGATGTATGCGTATCGCGTCAAATTATTGGATAAGTCATATATTTTGAAAGCATTTTCTTATTGATTAAACCGAAAACCGAACCGTTAAAGACCGAAAACCGATAAACCGAAAACCGATAACAAATATCTTATTGGTTTGATTATCGGTTTAGCATATTTAAAAACCGAAAACCGATAAACCGAACCGATAATACTTATAACCGAACCGAACCGACCGATACACACCCCAACCTAAAACCCTGTGTATACTTGCTACAAATAAAATTCCCCAAATCTCAAGCCTTCGACTCCTATTCTCCTACGCCAGTCACCACACACTTCTCACTTCCCCTTTAACCCCAAAACCTCCGCTTTCCCTTTCTCATCTCTTCAAAATCAAACACCCATTTCCCCATACCCACAAGTCCCGCCGTCTTCTCTTCGCCGCATATTCAAGAAAATTTCAAAAATCTCGTTCCGACAGCGGATCTATCATTTAAGCCCAACTGGAATTTGGAAAAGAGAACGTTGAAATATAAAGCTGTAAACTGAAGAAAGGAAAGAGAGCAGAGGCGAATTCTTCTTCTTCTTTGCTTGTGTGGGCATCAGCTACGAAGCGCCAGAGCCGTTGGAGTTGGGAATCAGCTAAGGTATTCATCTCAATCTCATCTTTCTTTTCTTCCTTCGTTCGATTAAACTTCTTGTTTGTACCATTTTTATCTGTGATTGGAGTATTCAGATGTTGTTTCTATGGTTGATTCATGGCCATCTTTTCTTGGTTTTCTTTCTTTAGAATCTTGTAGAAAGAAATCTGTATAAAGGCTTAGTCAATATTTGAGAGTTGCTTAGGGTTTTCTTTATGGTTTCGAGGTTTTAATTGTTTTTGTTTGACCCATTTTTATCCCCTTGTTATGTGATTGGAGTATTTCTGATCCCTTATTTGGGATCAGTTTGCATGTTGTTTCTATGGTTGATTCATGGTGGCTTTCTTGGTTTTAGAATCTTGTATTTGTATTAAGACTTAGTCCACTTGAAACAGTAAAAATCTGAACGGCCCAGTTGTATCTGCTTCTTGTTCATCTTTAAATCCGTTTACATACATTCCATTGTTCTAGAATTGTTGTTTCTTGTTATTCTTTATACCCATTCCATTTCCATTTTTGTAGAGTGACTGTTTCTTGTTAATCTTTAAACCCATTCCATTGTTTTAGAGTTGCTGTTTCTTGTTAATCTTTATACCCATTCCTTTTTTGTAGAGTTGCTGATTCTTGTTAATCTTTAAACCCATTCCATTGTTTTAGAGTTGCTGTTTCTTGTTAATCTTTAAAACCATTTACATACATTTTGTTGTTTTAATGTTGCTGTGTATGAGAATTTGTTAGAACAACACTTTTCTTTCCACTTTATATGAGTATTTGTCTCTCTTTGTGCACAAATGACAAATTGATTTCCTCAATCTTCTAATTGCGAGACATGGTCGTGCATCTGTTCCCTAGACCAGTTTAAGATTAATGTCTACATCTTTGTTTTGAGTAGATATCTGTATTTTTGTTCTTATTAGGTTGACATGGAGTTAATTTATGATGGTTTTAGCTTTAATTTTAAAAATAGAATTAGTGGTTCACTCTAATATTTCAGTCATTGAAGCAACAATTGTCAGCAAAATATTTCTCGTTTTATAATTGATTGAATTAATGCTTTGCCTTATGAATTGATATTTTCTCCCATAGGTTGATATATATATATATATATATATATATATATTATCATCTTTAGTTTCTA
>NW_006239458.1:107484-110217 GCF_000226075.1 Solanum tuberosum
ATTCTGATACTTCTCCTTTTCTTATTTTTATCTGATGTTGCGGTAAATAAAAGAAATTGGACGAGATAGAAGGCGGGCCAGGCTGTGGAAGTGGCAATTTTTGAGGAGGTGGTAGTTCTGGAATGACGACTCAGCCACAAATACAACCAATAGGGATTACTGAGGCATCTCTGGAGGTA
Organism: Solanum tuberosum; assembly: GCF_000226075.1. Classification (NCBI taxonomy): domain Eukaryota; kingdom Viridiplantae; phylum Streptophyta; class Magnoliopsida; order Solanales; family Solanaceae; genus Solanum; species Solanum tuberosum. The sequence continues at coordinate 107,664 of NW_006239458.1, forward strand.
AAAGTGTGCGATAAAATTCGTGAGATAATATCTGGTACAAGTTTGAAAATAGATGTCTATTTTATAATTTTAGTGTGCAAAAGTGTGTATATTATGAGAGATTTGTGTTTGATTTTGATGTCTATAATCTGGTGAAATGTTGATTTGGATTCTAGCAGAATTTTGTATTCTGCTACTACAAGTGGCTTTCACGAAGCTGATTATTACTAATTTAAGTGCTTGTGTCTTGAATTGATCCTGATTTATTCAACTTAATATGATAATACACAATAAATACACTCTCAATGCAGAACTCAAAATCTTAGTTACTTTATTCTTCTTTTTAGTACTGAGTACATGTATCCTGGCTATTTTAGTATGTATATTGCATGTTGAGATCTGTATCGAAAAAGTGATGAAGTGACTGTAAATGATCTGATGCTGCATGGTACGTTTTGATGTTTACTAAGAGAATTAAATTGGGAGACAAAGATAGGAAAAATTAAGGGAAGGGTCTGAACATTAGATTATATTATGTGTTATAATCATGTTTGAGCATAAAAAAAAAGGTGCAACAGGAGGATGGGTTACTTATAGTGAAGATAAAGAACTTAATTATGGTGGGGGATAAGAGAGGAATAGGGGGAGAGTTTATTTTTCCACAGCAATGATGACACAAGGTCCTCATGATTAATGAAGTAGTCAAACCACATCAAAAGAAGAAGAAGAAGAAAAGAGAGGAAGAGGTGTTGTTATGTAATGTTCTGTATCCTCTTTCTCTTTGTAAAAATAAGTTATATTATGGTACAATTAGATGTGACTTGAGCTTGTTTAAGATTGAGGTAACGCAAAAACAACTAAGTCTAACTTCAAATACCTGAATTTAGTACTTGATGGCTAATGGTCATGGTTGGTACTAAGAGCATAGTCATGCATGTGAATAGTGTTGAGCATACCTCTCCGTTTTTGAAAGGTTGAGCATGTTGTGAATGATTTTGTGACAACTCTTACAACTCTTTTTGAGACTTTTGATTCGTTAGCGGTTAAAATGTTCAATGCTACTTGTATTTTGAAAAGGAAGTAAGATTTTGAATCATCTTGATTGATTTGCATGCCATGTGTGGTGAGTTGTTGAACAATGCCTTGTGTTCACTTTTGTCACCTAGAACTTGCCCAGTTGGTCTTGAAATGTTGGTCTTCATTGAGTTTGGTTGGTGAAATGATCTTAGGCTTTCTTTGATGTTCTTGAAGTCCACTTGGCCTAAAAATCCCACCTTTGCACTAAATATATCCTTAGTTGTCCCCTTTGAGCCTAATCCTTTTTATTGGCAACCATATTACAAGCCTTATCCTTTTTTGTAAAAATAACCTTCTTTTGAACCCTTCTCTCCTTGAACTTGAGGTATTGAAAGTTGAGGCTAAAAGCCTAAGTTGGGGTGGTTATGGGAAATTCATTAAAGGGATGCTTTACCACATGAGGGGTTGATATAAAAAAATGGAAAAAAAGAAGAAGAGAGAAATTGAGGGATGTATGGAAAGTCTTAAAGAAAGAAAAACCTTTGAAAAAGAAAGAAAGAAAATGAATAAATGAGACTTGAATCCTCCAAAAGTTGAAAATGGTTCCATGTGGGGAATCTAGAGTGTAAACAAGAAAAGAAAAATGAAAAATAGTTTGGCATGTGCATCGGTTGGAAAAGTGGAGGAAGTTGGAAATGATGAGTTGTTGTATGGAAAGTCTTAAAGAAAGAAAAACCTTTGAAAAGGAAAGAAAGAAAATGAATATATGAGACTTGAGTCCTCCAAAAGTTGAAAATGGTTGCATATGGGGAATCTAGTGTGGAAATAAGAAAAGAAAAATGAAAAATAGTGTGGAATGTGCATGGGTTTGAAAAGTGGAGAAAGTTGGAAATTATGAGTTGTTGTATAATGTTCAAGGAGGGTGTAGTCACTTATACCTAAATGATATCCTAACCTTCCCTAAGCCTATATTACAAGCTTAACAAAGTCCTTTGAGATTTCTAACCAAATGGAGTTGAGTAAATGTTGATTGAAAATATGGGCAATCCTATGGTGTGACATTTGTGTACTTGAGATGATTCTTTGTGAGTGTGAGTGTTGCATCTTTGTCCCTTGTCTTGTTTATATGTGTGACATTTGTGTGCATGAGATGATTGTTTGTGAGTGTGAGTGTTGTATCTTTGTCCCTTGTCTTGTTTATATGTGTGTGTGGTTTTGGGACACTTCTTTCTTGTGAGGGCATGCAAGTTGAAAAAGTGGTGATTTTGAAAATTCCTAATTGAGTCAAGTGAGCATGTGAAAGAGTTAATGAGTTGAGTCATTTCTTGAGTTTGAGTTGTTGTCACTTAAATGATTCTTGGTTTTTGAAAATGTTTCATGAGAATGAGAGGATTTGTCTTGCGAAAAGTTTGCATGTGGACTATTTGTTATTACCAACCAAAGCCATTACCTTTGTGCTTAATTGAGAAAGGGAAATTGATTTGTGTTGTCTTGAAATAAGAGCCTCTTGTGTTATTGTCTTTTCTTGAGGACCAACAAAGTTTCTAAATGGGGGGGG
>NW_006239458.1:110241-150691 GCF_000226075.1 Solanum tuberosum
GGAGGGGTTGTTGATGAGTGGTGGATTTCCACTCATTTGAGGTTTAATTTAGAATTGGTGCTTTTAATGTGTTTTTTCCCCATATTTGCACGAAAATGAAATGGAGAGTTGATTTAGGAGATATTTGAAGAAGCCAAGTGAACTTTATGCAAAAAGAGGTCAAGAGCTGAAAATGCAATATTTGGCAGGGAAAGTACCCTTCATGAACGCGATTGTTGGGTATTTTTATTGACGACAACCGCTTAATCTTTTAACTTATTTTTAGGGCAATTTGAGCATTATCAATTAGTTAAGGTTTTTGTAAAAATTTCTAAACATGTGTTTATATTACTTCCTAGTGATGCAAATCTCCAGTTCTTTTTACTGTTGTTGTGAATGCACTATCTGAAATAGTTTGATCAAATTGCACTGTTGCTCTTGGAGATTTGGCAGTTCATTTTCCTAATCTCTTATAGCCATGGACAGAGCTATGTATGCATAATTAAGAGTTTCATCAGTTTCTGTGCGGGAGAATGCTGTATTGGTTCTTTCTCAGATTATACTGAACGACATGATGAAGGTTTGGCTGGATTATCAAACCTTTATACATACCTAAAGATAGCATTTTCAAAGAAAGTTTGTTTTCTCTCTCTCTCTCTTATTCCATTGGTTGAGTCTAGGCGAAACTTCTAAGCTTAATGGTTTGTTGCCTTTTCTTTTATTGGATTAATTTTCATTTTGTGTTTTAAATTTGTGCGAGTCTCCAGCTGAGTTCTTTGCAGATAACAAAAACATTGCTGGTTTTGACAATGTGAGTTTCTTATATGTTTAGGATGTCTTATAATTTTAACTTTTTTCTAATGATATAATCACACATTAGTTTGATGATTTGCCATTATGTTGGAGAGCAGCAGCTAGTACCTCAAAATTAATTAAAATTTAGGTACCTTTAATAAAGAATAGGTTTAGAAATTAATCTCCATAGGCCCCGTGGTTAGCATATAATCAGACTATTGATAACTCATAATTGAATCCTTCTACTCCCTCTTGAAGAGATGTTCCTAACTTCCTATATTCCGAATGATAGTAGAATAGGTGGAGTTTTTTTCCGGAACTGGTTACTTGTAGAGTAGGTGGATTTTAAGGTCACGCATTGTTGCCATTAGCCAACATAAGAGAATCGACCACATTGAAGGGAATGTTGAAGGCATTATATGAAATAGGCTCTTCGCTTTTTTTGATAGCTCAAGATTTTCATGAGGTGGAACTTACTTCAACAATGATACACTAAATGTGCTGTTAATCAAGTTAGTCTTTCCAAATTTTCAGCCTGGGAAATGTCTTTACACTACTGTGAGAGAACTTGTTGAGAATGCACTTGATTCTGCTGAATCCATCTCTGAACTTCCAGTTGTAGAGACAACCATGTAACTGATTATTTTGTCTATTTTGGATAACTTCTTCAATGAGCTAATCTATTAATGGGAACCTCTCTTCATAGCTTAGTGTTGTTTTTTGTTTTGCTTCTGTAGTGAAGAGATTGACAGAAGTAAATTTAATCCCATGATTGTTCTGGGTGATATATGATGATTTTAAGACAGCAAAGGCTCGTGAGGTGTGTAAGCATTGATTTACACTCAGTTAGATGGCATTGTGATTTATATTTTATGCTCACTGTTTGACATTTAGCAAATTTCATTAGTGAAACATTTTTCTTGCTAATTTCATTAGATGGTATTCTGATTTTTCTAACTACTGTGTCTAGAAAAGACTTGCCAACGAAACTCGGGATCTAGAGATTCAAGCAAAGAATGTTGCTCTTGGGAAGAAAGTAAAAGACCCTACAGCTACAAAGGCAGTTAAGGGTAAGGAGACAACATATTATAGGGTGATATGCAAGGTATGATCTGTTTCTCTTTGTTCTTCTATATGCTGACTCTGCTCTAAGTATGCAAGACAAGAAAAGTACATTTTTGAATTAAATCAATTTGGCAAGTTAGTTGAAGATTATTCTTCCCTAAAAGACTTTAATTACTGTACTTTGGTTCTAATATATGATCATGGAAGAGGAATGCCTCATGATGATACCCTGAATATGTTTGGACGAGGTTTGATGTGCTTTCCATTTCCTGTTATTTTACCCATGGGAACTTTTGCATGTTCCTGCTTTTGTTATGTTCCAACATCTTTCATTTTCTCTTGACCTTCAATTAGGAGGAACAAAGGTGTTTTAGACGTCTGATACATTCGTTTCAACTTTCAGTTCTATATTTGTTTATTTATTATATTCTTTTGTTATATTTATCTTGTTTGTTTTTTATATTTTAATTATTATAAACTTTAAATATGGATACCGTTAAAAAAAGTAGTGGTACGAAATCAATTTATGGAAAAAAAGGTGCTACTAGTAGGGGTGGGGGAGGAAGTAGTTCTCATTTCAGCCTAGATTTAAAACTAATACAAGACGATTATACTCATGTTGGTGAAACTTTTTTTATTTCACGTCCCAATATTTTAGAATTTAATTCTGAATATAGTAGACCATGAGACCTTAGATGGTTTGCTAATTTTGAGGAAGAGTTGGAGGAAGAAGTAGAAATAGAAAACCAAGACTTAGCGGACACCCTACTAGTCTGGCCACAAAATTACCTCAATAAAATGATCTCCCTCTAATACTTGTGTTTGTCTTTACTGAAAACTCTTTTGACCTCTAGGGGAGAACAGTTAGTGCGGTCATTATATGTGTTAATTTCCCATATTAAGAAGTTGTGTTTAAAAACCTAAGGTGACCTTGGGGATTTAGTTTGTTGGTTTCCAGTCATGTGTGGCCTTTTGTTGGACTTCACAAAGGTTAGTATCGTGGAGGTTATTTATGCACCTTTAATCGTCAATTTGTGGTGTTTCGTGTGCCTAAGTTTTGTTGGTTTTATTTCTTTTGTGGCATTGTTATGCAAATTTTATTGTTGTTGAGGGGATTTGTTGTTTTTTTGTGTTATTTATTATCAGGGTAAATGTATTTAAGGGCCTAATTGCTCTTGCAACATCTTTGTTGTGGAAGTACCATGAAACTTGTGCCCAAAAGAGTAGTGTCGAGTCATTTTCGTTGCCCTGAAGCATTTGTTTAACACCGTTTAAATGTGATTGTTTAATGTTGTACACAATTGAAAATGTTAAAAATGAGACAACTATAATGGGTGTCATGCAACATTTAAACTCCATTGTCATACATGTGAGGATATAATATTGCATAAACTAATAAATTCACATCCATTTTGTGTATGGTTGATCTACCGAAACTCCTTATAGATTTTTTATCCATAGCTAGAATCCTATCAGAAATAATATAGCGAGGGTGATGTACGCATACTATAAATGATCAGAAAGTCATTTATAGGCTTGAAGTATAAATACAATAAGTAAGTATATCGCATACTATAGGCTTGAAGTGGTGGGGGATTCTGTTTAGAAATTAGCCTAAGGGAAAAGGGTGGTAAACCTGGAGGCATAACATATCCTTAATAAATGATCAGAAAGTCAAGCTGAGTGTTAAAAACCTCACATTAATCCTGCATCGTGTTTTATTTCTGTTTGTTTGGCATTTAGTGTGTCAAGTGTTACACGTGTACATGACTATGGAACTTGAAGATGGTGGTATCATGAAGGTTCCTTGAGAACAAGATTAGACAATAATTTTTTCAGAGGAAGTGTTTTAGAAGTGTTAAACAGAATTAGAAAATTATTCAATAGGAGTATGCATCAGGTTAGCATATGCAACCATTTGAACTAACAGTTTGCTTTGCCTCGATGCTGATTTCGCGGTTTGCATCTTGGGTTATTTTTATCAAAAACAACTTCTCTACCCTGATATGCGTTAGATTTGCTTACACCGTTCCCTTTTAAAACCTCACATTTTGGAATTACATTGACTATGTTGTTGTTGTAGTGTAAGTGCTCCTAATTTTGCAAATTGAATTGGTTGATTTATGACAGTTACCAATTGTGGGTGTTCTTTGTTGAATGCTTTTTGATTACTAGTGGAATAAATTACTTGTTTAATAATATCTTCCATACTTGAATTCTATGATTGTTTATAGAGTATGATTTTGATTTTGATTTTGTAGTTTAAATGCTCATGCCATGACTTTTGTGTGCTATATAAGGATAGAGAATTTCTATATCCTTCGGCATCTTTATCTTTATATTGTGCAGATAAGTTAGGGTGGTTCGTAACTAACTAAATAATTTAAATATCTTGTAGTAGAACGCATAAAAAATTGATGAATAGTATCTTCCCATCCACGAGTGAGGACGGGAGGCCTTTGCACTTCTCTCTGGTATTCAAACAAGTATTTTTTTTGGTTATTTGAACTAAGGCTTTATGGTTGTCGGTAAGCTCTTACTTGAAACCTACTGTTTAAATGTTGATCAATTTGTAGGCTATAGGTGCAGGATCGATGCTGAGTTTTCTGACTGGTTCCTTAGCACACTTTAAGCATGTTCCTGAGACTACCCTGTGCTGCAACATTATAGTAAGTTTTGGTTAGTTTCATCTTATGCTCAATGACAATTTTTTAAGATCATTTTTTCGTATCAAACTACTTCCTTATGACATTTGCCTTCTCAATCTTTTCCCTGTTGATTATAGTAAACGTGCAAATGTTCTTTTGCTTTGGTAGTCCCTCGTATTCTCTTTTGATATTTGGACTGTGAGGACATAGTCTCATTTTAAGTTGGGGGTGCTCCCTTGTACTCATTTTGTTGATTTTTTTCTGCATACTGCGATTCTGCCCTTGTCGGGGGTACTTTTCTTTCTCTGTTATGGATTGGTGTGCCCTTGTTGGGCTTTTGATATTGTGGGTGTTTCTGCTGATTTTGTGTTGGATTGGTCTATTTTAGTTTTTGATTTGTAGTTTGTAGCTTCTTTATTTTATTTTTTTGATAATAAGATTTGGATTAACGATGCCCAATGATGGATAGAGAGTGATGACTTTCTAAAGGTTAAATCGTCGATTGCTTGTGAGTTTTATTGGCGTTGATTGTGGCGAAGTCTAAGTAGTCGTTCCCGAATAGATGCATGAGGTTGCCTGATGATGGATTGGTTGACAGCTTTCTTCAGGGCAAAATCATCGTCTTTTTGGGAAGGTTTTGACTTGATTAGTACTAAGAGCATAGTCATGCTTGTGAATAGTGTTGAGCATACCTCTCAACTTTTAAAAGGTTGAGCATATTTTGAATGATTTTGTGACAACTCTTACCACTCTTTTTGTGACTTTTGATTCGTTAGCGGTAAAAATGTTCAATGCTACTTGTATTTTAAAAAGGAAGTAAGATTTTAAACCATCTTGATTGATTTGCAGGCCATGTGTGGTGAGTTGTTGAATAATGCCATGTGTTCGCTTTTGTCACCTAGAACTTTCCCGGTTGGTCTTGAAATATTTTGGTTGGAGAAATGATCTTAGGCTTTCTTTGATGTTCTTGAAGTCCAATTGTCCTAAATATCCCACCTTTGCACTAAATATATCCTTAGTTGTCCCCTTTGAGCATAATCTTTTTTATTGGCAACCACATTACAAGCCTTTTCCTTTTTAAAAAAGTAACCCTCTTTTGAACCCTTCCCTCCTTGAACTTGAGGTTGTGAAAGTTAAGGCTAAAAGCCTAAATTTAGGGTGTTATGAGAAATTCATTAATGGGATGCTTTACCACATGAGGGTTTGATATAAAAAAGGAAGGAAAAAAAAGAAGAGAGAAATTGAGGGATGTATGGGAAGTCTTAAAGAAAGAGAAACCTTTGAAAAAGAAAGAAGGAAATGAATAAATGAGACTTGAATCCTCCAAAAGTTGAAAATGGTTGTATGTGGGGAATCTGGAATGGAAATAAGAAAAAAAAATGAAAAATAGTGTGAAATGTACATGCGTTTGAAAAGTTGTGAAAGTTGAAAATGATGAGTTGTATAATGTTCAAGGATGTTGTAGTCACTTATACCTAAATGATATCCTAACCTTTCCTAAGCTTATATTACAAGCTTAACAAAGTCCTTTGAGATTTCTAACCAAATGGAGTTGAGTCAATGTTGATTGAAAATATGGGCAAGCCTATGGTGTGACCTTTGTGTGCATGAAATAATTCTTTGTGAGTGTAAGTGTGTTGCATCTTTGTCCCTTGTCTTATTTATATATTTGTGTGGTTTTCGGACACTTCTTTCTTGTGAGGGCATGTACGTTGAAAAAGTGGTGATTTTGAAAATTCCTAATTGAATCAAGTGAGCTTGTGAAAGAGTTAATGAATTGAGTCATTTCTTGAGTTTTAGTTGTTGTCACTTGAATTATTCTTGGTTTTTGAAAATGTTTCACGAGAATGAGAGGATTTCTTTTGCGAAAAGTTTGCATGTGGACTATTTGTTAGTACCAACCGAAGCCATTACCTTTGTGCTTAATTGAGAAAAAGAAATTGATTTGTGGTGTGTCTTGAAATAAGAGCCTCATGTGTTTTTGATTTTCTTTAGTTGAGGACCAACAGAGTTTCTAAACATGTGTTTATATTACTTCCTAGTGATGCAAATCTCCAGCTTCTTTTCAGTGTTGTGGTGAATGCACTATCTGAAATAGTTTGATAAAATTGCACTGTTGCTCTTGGAGATTTGGCAGTTCATTTTCCTAATATCTTATAACCATGGACAGAGCGATGTATGCATGATTAAGAGATCTATATGTTTCTGTGCGGAAGAATGCTGAATTGGTTCTTTCGCAGATTTTACTGAATGACATGATGAAGGTTTGGCTGGATTATCAAACATTTATACAAACCTAAAGATAGCATTCTCAAACAGAGTTTTTTTTCTCTCTCTCTCTCTCTTATTCTATTGGTTGAGTCTAGGCGAAACTTCTAAGCTTAATGGTTTGTTGCCTTTTCTTTTCTTGGATTAATTTTCATTTTGTGTTTTAAATTTGTGCAGAGTCTCCCGCTGAGTTCTTTGCAAATAACAAAAACATTGCTGGTTTTGACAATGTGAGTTTCTTATATGTTTTGGATGTCTTATAATTTTAACTTTTTTATAATGTTATAATCACACATTTGTTTGATGATGAAGGATGTCTTATTATTTTAACATTTTTATAATGTTATAATCACCCATTAGTTTGATGATTAAGGATGTCGATGAAGTAATATTGCCTTGCTGGCATTTGAGTGATATTATCTGTAACTGAAGTTGTCAGTATCTAAGGTGTAGTGTTAGCTGTAATGTGAGGTATGTACTGCACCGAAGCAAGGTGCATGTCATTTATACAAATGAAAACTCTGCCAACTTTAAAACCTCAACAGTTGCATTATTACTTATTTTTAACATTAAGTCAACCATTGCTTACTTTGACTGTTAATCATGTAAAATCAATTCATGTTTTACTTCCATAAAAAGATGCTTTCCTCATTGTAACAACTTATATCAAATCTGAACTTAGAAAAATAATGGAGATCTTCCAGGAGAAATAGCTTGATAGAGAAGCAGAATACATATCAGAAACACCAGAGGATTAGTGGACAAAAAAAGACTGCAATCAAAGGGTAATTGCAAAAATAGGGAAACAAAGTTGCATAGTCTCCACAGTATAAATGGAATCTTTAGTTTTTATGAAAATATTGTTTGTTAATTTATTTTGATAGAGTAAACTGAAGTTAATATTCCTCTTGGTTATTAGCCGTTATGTTGGAGAGCAGCAGCTAGTACCTCAAAATAAAATAAAATTTAGGTACCTTTAATAAAGAAAAGGTTGAGAAATTAATCTCCATATGCCCCGTGGTTAGCATATAATCAGATTATTGATAACTCATCAGTGAATCCTTATACCCCCTGTTGAAAAGATGTTCCTATATTCATAATAATAGTAGAGTAGGTGGAGTTTTTTTTGGAACTGGTTTCTTGTAGAGTAGGTGGATGTTTTTAAGGTCACACATTGTTGACATTTGCCAACAAAAGAGAATCAACCACATTGAAGGGCATGTTGAAGGCATTAAATGAAATAGGCTCTTCCTTTTTTTAATAGCTCCAAATTTTCATGAGGTGGAACTTACTTCAACAATGATACACTAAATGTGCTGTTAATCAAGTTAGTCTTTCCAAATTTTCAGCCTGGGAAATGTCTTTACACTACTCTGAGAGAACTTGTTGAGAATGCACTTGATTCTGCTGAATCCATCTCTGAACTTCCAGTTGTAGAGATAACCATGTAAGTGATTATTTTGTCTATTTTGGGTAACTACTTCAATGAGCTAACATAGATCTATTAATTGGAACCTCTCTTCATAGCTTAGTGTTGTTTTTTGTTTTGCTTCTATAGTGAAGAGATTGGCAGAAGTAAATTTAATCCCATGATTGCTCTGGGGACCATGAACGTGGAGATGAAGCCCTATATGATGATTTTAAGACAGAAAAGGCTCTTGTGGTGTGTAACCAGCCAATGATTTACTTTCACTTAGATGGCATTGTGATTTATATTTTATGCTCACTGTTTGACATTTAGTAAATTTCATTAGTGAAATATTTTTCTAGCAAATTTCATTAGATGGCATTGGGATTCTTCTAATTACTGTGTCTAGAAAAGACATGCCAAGGAAGCTCGGGTTCTAGAGATTCAAGCAAAGAATGTTGCTCTTGGGAAGAAAGTAAAAGACCTGCAGCTACAAAGGCTGTTAAGGGTAGGGAGGCATCATATTATACGATGACTTGCAAGGTATGATTTGTTTCTCTTTGTTCTTCTATATGCTGACTCTGCTCTAAGTATGCAAGACAAGAAAAGTACATTTTTGAATTAAATCAATTTGGCAAGTTAGTGGAAGATTATTTTCTTCCCTAAAATACTTCAAATACTGTACTTTGTTTTTAATATAGGATAATGGAAGAGGAATGCCTCATGATGATAGCCTGAATATGTTTTGATGAGGTTTGATGTGCTTGCCATTTCCAGTTATTTTACCCGTGGAAACTTTTGCATGTTCCTGCTTTTGTTATGTTCTAACTTCTTTCATTTTCTCTTGAGCTTTAATTAAGAGGAAGAAAGGTGTTTTAGACGTCTTATACATTCGTTTCAACTTTCATCTCTATATTTGTTTATTTATTATATTTTTTTTGTTATATTTATCTTGTTTGTTTTTTATATTTTAATTATTATTAACTTTAAATATGGATCCCGTTAAAAAAAAGTAGTGGTAAAAAATCAATTTATGGAAAAAAAGGTGTCTTTTGACCTATAGGGGAGAACAGTTATTGCGGTCCTATATGTGTTAATTTCCCATATTAAGAAGTTGGGTATAAAAACTTAAGGTGACCTTGGGCCTTTAGTTTGTTGGTTTCCTATAATGTGTGGCCTTCAGTTGGACTTCACAAAGGTTAGTATCGTGGAGGTTATTTATGCACCTTTGTGTTGTTGATTATAGTCAGTTTGTGGTGTTTCGTGTTCCTAAGTTTTGTTGGTTTTATTTCTTTTGTGGCATTGCTATGCAAATTTTATTATTGTTGTGGAGATTTGTTGTTTTTCGTGAGATTTATTATCCGGGAAAATGTATTTAAGGGCCTAATAGCTCTTGTAGCATCTTTGTTATGGCAGTAGCATGAAACTTCTGCACAAAAGAGTAGTGTAGAGCCTTTTTCGTTGCCCTGAAGTATTTGTGTAATACCGTTAAATGTGATTGGTTAATGTTGTACACAAATTGAAAATGTTAAAAATGTGACAACTATAATGGGTGTCATGTAACGTTTAAACTCCATAGTCATACATGTGAGGATATAATATAAAAAAAAAAAACTAATATATTTGCATTCATTTTGTGTATGATTGATCTATCGAAACTCCTTATAGATATTTTATCCATAGCTGGAATCCTATCAGAAATAATATAGCGAGGGTGTATAAATACAATAAGTAAATGTATCGTATACTATAGGCTTGAAGTGGTGGGGGATTCTGTTTCGAAATTAGCCTAAGGGAAAAGGGTGGTAAACCTGGAGGCATAACGTATCATTAATTAAATGATCAGAAAGTCAAGCTAACAGTTAAAAGCCTCATATAATCCTACATCGCGCTTTATTTTTCTGTTTGTATTGCATTTAGTGTGTCAAGTTTCGCACGTTTACAGGACTATGGAACTTGAAGATGGTGGTATCATGAAGGTTCCTTGAGAATAGGATTAGCCAATAATTTTTTCAAAGGAAGTATAAAACAGAATTGAAACCTAGTGAACTTGAGGCAAAAAGAGGTCAAGAGCTGAAAATGCATTTTTTGGCAGGGAAAGTACCCTTCGCGAATGCACTTGTTGGGTATTTTTATTGATGACGATCGCTTGCTCTTTTAACTTATTTTGAGGGTACTTCGAACGTTATCAATTAGTTAAGATATTTGTAAAAATTTCTAAACATGTGTTTATATTACTCCCTAGTGATGCAAATCTCCAGCTTCTTTTCACTTTTGTGGTGAATGCACTATCTGAAACAGTTTGATCAAATAGCACTGTTGCTCTTGGAGATTTGGCAGTTCATTTTCCTAATCTCTTAGAGCCATGGACAAAGCTATGTATTCATGATTGAGATCCATCAGTTTCTGTGTAGAAGAATGTTGTATTGGTTCTTTCTCAGATTATACTGAATGACATGATGAAGGTTTGGCTGGATCATCAAACATTTATACATACCTAAATAGAGCATTCTCAAACAGAGTTCTCTCTCTCTCTCTCTCTCTAATTCTATTAATTGAGTCTAGGTGAAACTTCTAAGCTTAATGGTTTGTTGCCTTTTCTTTTCTTGGATTAATTTTCATTTTGTGTTTTAAATTTGTGCAGAGTCTCCCGCTGAGTTCTTTGCAGATAACAAAAACGTTGCTGGTTTTGACAATGTGAGTTTCTTATATGTTTAGGATGTCTTATAATTTTAACTTTTTTCTAATGTTATAATCACACATTAGTTTGATGATTAAGGGTGTCAATGAAGTAATATTTCCCTGTTGGCATTTGAGTGATATAGAGAAGCTGAATACAAAAATGCAGAAACACCAAAGGATTAGTGGAAAAGAAAAATGAATGCAATCAAAGGGTAATTGCAAAAAAAGAGAAACAAAGTTGCATAGTCTCCATTGAACTATAAATGGGCAATGTGAGTTTCTTATATGTTTAGGATGTCTTATAATTTTAACTTTTTTCTAATGATATAATCACACATTAGTTTGATGATTTGCCATTATGTTGGAGAGCAGCAGCTAGTACCTTAAAATTAAGTAAAACTTAGGTACCTTTACAAAGAAAAGGTTAAAAAATTAATGTCCATATGCCCCGTGGTTAGCATATAATCAGACTATTGATAACTCATCAATGAATTCTTATACCCCCTGTTGAAAAGATGTTTCTATATTCATAATGTTAGTAGAGTAGGTGGAGTTTTTTTTTTTGGAACTGCGAGTTTTTTTCTGGAACTGGTTACTTGTAGAGTAGGTGGATTTTAAGGTCACGCATTGTTGCCATTAGCCAACAAAAGAGAATCAACCACATTGAAGGGCATGTTGAAGGCATTAGATGAAATAGGATTTTCCTTTTTTAATAGCTCAAAATTTTCATGAGGTGGAACTTACTTCAACAATGATAACACTAAATGCGCTGTTAATCAAGTTAGTCTTTCCAAATTTCCAGCCTAGGAAATGTCTTTACACTACTATGAGAGAACTTGTTGAGAATGCACTTGATTCGGCTGACATTGTAGAGATAACCATGTAAGTGATTATTTTATCTATTTTTGAAACTACTTCAATAAGCTAACAGAGAGTTATTGATGGGAACCTCTCCTCAAAGCTTAGTGTTGTTTTTTTGTTGTTTTCTGTAGTGAAGAGATTGGCTGAAGTAAATTTAATTCCATGATTGGTCTGGCTGACCATGAACGTAGATATGAAGCCCTGTATGATGATTTTGTGACAGCAAAGTCTCGTGAGGTGTGTAAGCAGTAATTTACTCTCACTTAGATGGCATTGTGATTTATATCTTATGCTCACTGTTTGACATTAAGCAAATTTGATTAGTGAAATATTTTTCTAATGAAGTATATTTTTCTAGCAAATTTCGTTAGGTGGCATTGTGATTTTTCTAACTACTGTGTCTAGAAATGACTTGCCAAGGAAGCTCGGGTTCTAGAGGTTTAAGCAAAGAATGTTGCTCTTGGGAAGAAAGTAAAAGACCCTGCAGCTACAAAGGCAACTAAGGGTAGGGAGGCATCATATTTTAGGGTGGCATGCATGGTATGATCTGTTTCTCTTTGTTCTTCTATATGCGGACTCTGCTCTCAGTATGCAAGACAAGAATAGTACATTGTTGAATTAAATCAATCTGGCAAGTTAGTGGAAGATTATTCTTCCTTAAAAGACTTTAATTACTGTACTTTGTTTCTAATATAGGTTAATGGAAGAGGAATGCCACATGATGATATCCCGATTATGTTTGGACGAAGTTTGATGTGCTTGCCTTTTCCAGTTTTTTTACCCGTGGAAACTGTTGCATGTTCCCGCTTTTTGTTATGTTCCAACTTCTTTCCTTTTATCTTGACCTTCAATTAGGCTGGACATGCATCAGAAAGCTAGTAAATTCAATTAATTCACATAGCATGCACAAACCTAAACCACTCAACTTAGCAAGGTGTACAGTGCCCGAAAAAATGCCAATCAAACCTAAAACATGGTATCTAAGAAGAGAGGTAAGAATTATAGGTCCTCGCCCCCAATTCACACTAATCAACATGAGTTCACACATTCAGGCTCAATCTAGATAGAAAGGAAGTTGTAGCCTACCTGAAAGCCGACCGCGCGCGCTCCAAATCACAAGGCCAAAGCTTTTCCCTTCTGAACAACCTTTCAATGCTGCCATACTATCAAAAATATGATCACAACGTCAATACGATCGTTTAGACACCAAAATCACCCAAAATGGAGCCTGGCCAATTTTTAGAGCCAAATGGGAACCATGGGATGGCGCCAAAATTTCCGGAATTGACTTCGTCAAGAGGTCCTATATAGTGCCTCAAACTTGTATTCCAAAGATGAACGCAATCCGAGGCCTAAAATATCCCACAACAACACATGCAATAAAAACCCAATTCAAGCCAAAATTAAAGAGAGGGCAACAACTAAAATGAGAAATTCACCTCAAATGAGGCTTTGCAAACAACTTCTAATCATAAACCCAAGTAGCCACGCTCTCAACGATCATACAAGACTTCGAATCACTCAAATCATAGATTGGATGTGGGAGAAATCGCCTTTTGAAAAAAGAAATGAGGCTACAATTTTGCTATACAAATAGCCCAAATCCAGTCGCTAAAAGTCCAATTCTAGTCGCTAAAGAGTCTGATTTCTGGTCGCTAAAACCCTGCACCAGATATCAACACTTGCGCTATTTTGCTTAAACTCCGAATTCTCTGATGCGGTGTGCCGGATTCGTTCGAAATTCCGTGCACGCAAACAAAATATGCTAACCCATCGAAACTTCCATTCAAGGTCGTTTCGGTAAAAAGTAAGCCAAAGTCCACGAGGGGCCTTGGAATTAGCCCGGAAGCCTAGAGACCTAAACAAAGGGTCGTTCTAGACTAAACTCGACACTTCGGAGCTAGTCGCGCAGACGAATCTCTCATCCGAGCTCGTTTACCTCGAATGTTGACTAAAGTCAAACATAGGCTTCAACTTGAAAGTTAAAACACCTAATCGCTTAGACTCACATTGAAAACCTCAGGAGTCATCACGACTATTCTACCAGCCTAAAATGACCTTTCTAGAGCTGATGGAATCGTCAGAATTGGATTGTGAGACCATCTTCCTAAATTTTTTAATCAAAACTGTTTGTTCCAGGTTCAAAAGTTCCAAAACACTAAAACTCACATAAAAACTAAACGATTAACCTGGTGACGGAACTGTTAGTCCCAACAAGTCATAAGCTAAGGACTGAAACATCCCACTGAACCATCTGATTAGCTAAGGACTGAATGTCCAAAGCTAAAGGCCGCTCTACCGTAGATAGGAAGGCTAGAGTTCCATACTCATTGCCTTGCGACTCAAGGCGTCCCATTCGCCTTTCCCGAATGGTAGAGAATAGAGAGGTCATAGTCCTTCAGAAAAGCTCAATCCAGTGAAGCTGCCTCGAATTAAGATTCCTCGGGCTCATAATTTACTGAAAACACCTTTGATCCATGTAGATTTCATAACGAACTCCATACAAGTAGTGCTTCTAGATCCTAAGAGCGAAAACTACCGTTGGCAACTCCAAGTCATGAGTGGGGTATAGTCGTGCTCATGTAAACCTTGCCTCGATGCATGAGCAATGTCTGTCATGAGTGGGGTAGTTGTGCTTATGTAACCCTTGCCTCGACGCATGAGCAATGTCTGGCCTCGCTGCATCAAAACACAACCCAAACCAACACCAGATGTGTCACAATAGATTGTGAAGCCTTTGCCCTCAGCTGTAAGAGTCAATCCATGAGCAGTAGTCAACAACTCCTTGAGCTTTTGAAAGCTCAACTCACACTCCTCAGACTACTCAAAAGGAACATCAATGAGAGTCAACCGGGTCAAAGGTGCAGAAATGGTGGAGAAACCCTCCACAAACCGTTTGTAGAAGCTTGTTAAATTGACGAAGCTCCGAGCCTCAGTAACTGAAATGGGCGTAGCCCAATCATGATTAGCCTCAATCTTTGTCGGATCTACCATGATGCCATCCTTGGACACCGCGTGCCCAAAGAATGCTACAGACTCAAGCCAAAACTCGCACTTTTAGAACTTGGCATAAAGCCGCTAATCTCTCAAGGTCTGGAGCACAATGCTCAGATGCAGCTCATGATCACTCATGTTCCGTGAGTATACCAAAATGAATACGGTCTGAACACCCGCATAATCAAGTCCATCAAGGCGGCAGGGGCATTAGTCTACCCAAAAGACATTACTAAGAACTCATAGTGGCCATATCTAGTCCTAAATGCGGTATTAGGGATGTCTGTTACCCTAATCCTTAGCCGGTGGTAACCAGACCTCCAATCAATCTTCGAAAACAATGTGGCACCCTGAAGCTGGTCAAATAGATCATCAATCCTAGGCATGGGGTAGCAGTTCTTCACCGTCACCTTATTCAACTACCTATAATCAATACACATGCGCATCGTTCCATCCTTCCCAAACAGAATAGGAGCCATTGAACTCATCAAGCATATCATCTAAACTAGGGATAGGATGACGATACTTTACCGTGATCTTGTTGATGGCTCGACAATCAACACACATGCGCCATGTTCCATCATTCTTTGGAACCAATAGAACCGGAACGGCGCACAGACTCATACTTTTTCTCACATAGCCCTTGTTGAGGAGTTCCTCAACTTGCCTTTGTAGACTTTGGTGTCCTCCGGATTACATCGATAAGTCGACTTGTTTGGCAATTGCGATCCCGACACGAAATCAATTTGGTGCTCAATTCCCCGAATAGGGGTAATCCACTTGGAAGCTCCTTTGGGAAGACATTCTCATAATTCTGCAAAAGAAGAGAAATAGAATGGGGAAGAATGAGATTGGCTAGTTTGCAACACATGATCCCTATGTGTGATAAGGATCGAAGAACTTTTGGCCTCCACTTTCTCCCTTATCTCTTTGTACTTAGCCAACGACACTTAGGCCTTTCCCTTCAACTTCCTCCTTTCTTCCTCTTCATTTCCCTCGGCCTCCACATGTTCTTCCTCACCCTTCCTTTTTTCCCTCAACTCACTCATCTTTTGATACACTTCATTGACTTGAGAGGGTGACATAGAATGAAGGACATATTTATGATCATCCAACACAAGTGAATACTTGTTGGTTCTCCCTTCATGTTTGGTTGAACGATCATATTGCCAAGTTCTTTGGAGAAGCACATGACAAACTTGGATTGCGACTACATCACATAGAATCTCATCTTGTAAATACTTCCCAATTTTTAACTTGATCAACACTTGTCTATGAACCCTCAACTCTCCACACTCACTCAACCATTGAAGCTTGTTGGTGTAGCATGCTTAGTGGTAGGAAGTTTCAAGAATTCCACTAAAGAGGTGTTAGCAGCCTTTGCACAACTCCCACTATTAATGATCAAGGAACACACATTATCTTTGATGAGGCACTTGGAGTGGAAAAGATTATCTCTTTGACTTGGGTCTTCCATGGCTTCGCTAATCATAACTTGCCTTACCACATACATTGGTATGGTGAACTCTCCTTCTTGAGGCCAAGCTTCTTCAATTGGGGCGTTCCTCATCAAACCATTAGGAACGACGACATCTTTTCCCTCACATGGGTCTTGTTCCTCATCTTCATCTCCTTCAAAGTCATTCTCTTTGTGGGTTTCTTCTTCAACAACCCTCTTCTTGATCTACCCTTTCCACTAAGATACAATTCCCCTCCTTAAACTAGAACATTCAATCGATTGGGACATTCATTCACGCATTATATGACCCCATCTCTACACTTGTGACATTGAATGCCTTCAGTAAATTTGGTTGGGTCATTATTACCGGCCTAACCCGTTGGTGGCCCCCTTAAGTTGGCACCAATTTTCACTTAGACACCTTAACTAAGCTTTGTTCATTTTAGACACCTCATGGCATACTGCATTGTGTCATTTTATCACTTTTTAACAAATAGTCAAATATATAAGGTGTGTGTATCGCGCTCATCGATGACGTGTAAAAGTCATCTTCTCCGCCCCACCCACCCCAACCCCTCCCCACCCACCCAACGTCTTCTCCACCTCTGCCCACCCTAACCCCAATCCTTTCCCCACCCACATCTTCTTCTCCACCCCTCTCCCACCCAACCCACCGTCTTTTTCAAGATTTTTCGCTTCCCTTCTTTGCGACAACATGAATCGTGGCCCTTCTAATGGGTTGAAATTTGTTTTATTGTAAAATCTCATCGTGTTGAAATCCATTTTTTTGTTTGTAGAATCATCAAAACTATTTCTCCATGGAAGGAGTTCAAGTTTTGAGAGATGGATGCTAAAAAATGAGGAAGAAAATGAAAAGAATTAAAAAAAAAAGATTAAATGAGCCTTTCACGCGCTGGTATTGAGTGTATTACACTCACTATGCCATGTCAGTAAAAAGTGTCAAAATGACAACGGGATATGACATGAGGTGTTCAAAATTAACAAAGCTTAGTTAAGGTGTCTAAGTGAAAATTGGTGCCAACGTTAGGGGGCCATCGATGGGTTAGACCATTATTGCCTCCCTCTCTTGGTGGGTACTTTGGAATATTTCCTTTAAAGGGTTTCTTTTCATTAGGCTTCTTGAAATCCTTATTCTTGTTCCAACCCGAAGATGTTTGAGATGCCCCTTTGTTCTTACCCTAGTAATTTGAAAATGAAATACCCTTGTACGTAGGTACTTTCTCCTCTTTGAGTTCCCACTCTACCTCATTGGCAGCTTCGAAGATGTCATTCAAGCTAGTTAACTTGTGAATAGTCATCTTGGAAGAGATCTCCTTGTTCAATCCTACCTTTGAAACGAATAACGACATGCTCCTCATTCTCGGTGTACTCTAGCTTCAAGATCAAATCTTGGAACTCATCAGAGTAGGCCGCTTTCTCCTCTTTGAGTTCCCGCTCTACCTCATTAGCAGCTTCGAAGATGTCATTCAAGCTAGGTTAACTTGTGAATAGTCATCTTGGAAGAGATCTTCTTGTTCAATCCTACCTTGAAACGAATAACGACATGCTCCTCATTATCGGTGTACTCTAGCTTCAAGATCAAATCTTGGAACTCATCATAGTAGACTGCAACACTTTTGCTTCCTTGCCTCAAGTTGTACAACTTAGCAAGTAACTCTTGGCGATACCTTTTCGGCATATACTTGATTCTCATAAGGGATTTCAATCCGGTCCATGGTGGAGGGTGTCCATCTTGAAGTACTAGATGATACCTTTTCATGTATTCCCACCACGTAATAGCAAACCCTTCAAATACCGAATGGCTCCTGCTCGCCTAAAGTGACGGTTTCGTCAACTGTCTTCCCTTCACTTCCCCAAGCGATCTTTAAGGCATGGAACCCTTTCTTTGCCATCAACATAAGCTCAAGGACCTCTAACTTCATGAAAAAACCTTGCATCCTTTGAAGGCCTCGAGCTTGACTTCGAGTGAACGGTCTTGGTGCAGTCCTAATTGCATCATTCTCTCCTTCTTGAAAAGAATTTGTTTTCAAATTCAACGAATCATCATCATCAAGAGTTGAAAATGGAGAAAGGTTGCAAAAATTGAAGGTGTATTGAACTTGATACTCCGGAGGAAGGTCAATTTTGTATAAATTTTCATTGAGTCTTTGAAGCACTTGAAATGGACCCACACCAACACATGTTTCCTAGACAAGGCCTCGACCACCACATTTTCCTTCCCGTTTTTGTATTGAATTACATGAGGGAAGTTTCAAGGAATTCAATCCATTTGGTGTGCCTCTTGTTTAACTTTCCTTGGCGTCGAATATTATTTAGGGACTCATGGTCGGTCCTAATGACAAATTCTTGGGCCACAAGTAGTGTTGCCAATCACCCAAAGCTCTAATCAAAGCATACAATTCAAAATCATAAGTGGAATATTTTAAAGTAGCACCTTTAAGCTTTTCACTAAAGTAAGCAATAGGCTTTTGTTCTTGCATCAAGATGGCTCCAATGCCTACTTTACTAGCAACATATTCCACTTCAAACATTTTCTCAAAATCAGGTAATTGCAACAAAGGGGTGGAGCTAAGCATTGATTCCTCAAAAGCTTTGGCTTGCTCTTCCCCCCACTTAAAAGGCTTATCCTTTCGGATTACCTAGGTCAAGGGAGCGACTATGGTACTAAATTCTTTGACAAACCGCCTATAAAACCTAGCCAACCCATGAAAGCTTTTAACATCGCTTATGGATTTCGGAATTGGTAGCGTCTATCTTAGACTCATCAACCTCAATCCCTCTTGAACTGACAACAACCCCCAAGAAAACAACTTCATCAACATAAAATGAACATTTTTCAAGATTAGCATAAAGTTGTTCCTTCCTAAGCACATCAAACACACATCTCAAATGATCTAAATGCTCATGCATGGTGTTGCTATAAATCAAGATATCATCAAAATAGACAACCACAAACTTCCCTATGAGGGCTTCATCACATGATTCATGAGACGCATGAAGGTACTAGGAGCATTAGTGAGATCGAAAGGCATCACCAACCATTCATAATGTTGTTTTTTTAATAAAGAAATAAAGAAAATAACAGAGAAAGACTTTGAGAGAAAAAATATTGCAATATTATCGAAAGGAATTACTTTATTAATAATTTAGAGACTTGCATTTATAGATATACTTCCTAACTAAAAATAGAAAAATAAGATACTAACTTATCAGCTTAATTCAAATAACAAATAAAAAGAACTAACTCCTAAATATAAGTCAAATAGGACTCTAATAACATAATTTAAAAATCCTAAAAATAGCTAATTGTTTTATTTCTGCAATATCCTGAGACATATTCTCAACACTCCTTCTTGGATCAGGAATTGTAGATTATAGTCTCATCTGAAATTGACCTTGTGAACAAATCTGCTAATTCATCCTTTGTCTTGCAAGTCTTGTGTGCATCTTCTGTTGGATTAAATGAGAAGCTCTTACCTCTCATTTCAACTTGTAAAATCTCTTGCTTAGTAGAATAAAAAATTCAACAATATTTGTCTCGAAATAATATTTTAAATCCTTTTTCTATTAACTGACCAATAGTAAACAAACTTTTATCAATATCAGGCACATAAAGAACCTCTGAAATTATTTTAGTACCTCAATTTGTTTTAATTGAAACAAACTATTTTCCTTTTGCAGGAATACAATCACCATTCCCAATTTTGACTTTCTTATTTTCCATAGGAATGAACTCTTTAAAAAAATTTCTGTCATATGTCATGTGGTTTGTACAACCATTATCAATCATCCAAAAATCAGATTTTTTGGTTGAAAAACAAGTTGCCACAAATAAGTGGTCTTCTTCTTCTTCTTCAGTAGTGACTTGGGCAACTGTTTCATCTTTTTGAAATTTGCTTTTGCAAATCACAGCTTCATGACCAAGTTGTTTGCAGTTCTTGCACTTTGCATTTGGTCTTTTCCAACATTTATATGAAGGATGTCCATTTTTTCCACAATGCTGACAAGGTGGGTAATTTTTCAAAAATTTACCCTTGCTTTGAGTTTTGTGGCTGGCTACTAATGCTCCTTGAGCTTGCAAAGAATTTAACAATTCTGCCAAGGTAATTTTGGACAGATCTTGCATGTTTTCCAAGGTAGTTATACATGCTTAATTTAAATCTTTCAGGCACTGTAACAATAACTTTTTCAACAATTCTTGTATCTTTAAATTCAGTGCCTAGTAATCTTACCTTGTTGACAATACCAAGCAATCTGACTGTATTCCTTGACTGTTTCTGACTCTTTCATTCTCTGCATTTCGAATTCCCTCATTAAATTTAATACCTTCATTCCTCGTATTCTTTCATATCCAGCATATTCTTTCTTCAAATAATTCCAAATATCTTTTGGTGATGTGAGAGTCATGATTTTCGTGAAAACAATTGTCGAAACAGCAGCAAACATAGTTGCTTTTGTCTTCAACTTAATGGTTTTCTTTTCCTTGCGACTCTTGATCTGGCCACGGTGGGATTATTTGGCAGCGGATTAATTTCATAATCCTTTTCCACGACTTCCCAAAGATCAAGAGCCTCCAAGTAAGTTCCATTCTCATAGCCCATAGTTGATAATTCTCACCATAAAAAATAGGAGGAGCCATTCGTGAAAAACTATTTTCAGAATCCATTATCTACTCACCTGTCCCTCAAGAAGAAGGCTCTAGATACCAATTGTTGGTTTTTTAATAAAGAAATAAAGAAAATAACAGAGAAAGACTTTGAGAGAAAAAATATTGCAGTATTATCAAAGGGAATTACTTTATTAATAATTTAGAGACTTGCATTTATAGATATAATTCCTAACTAAAAATAGAAAAATAAGATACTAACTTATCAGCTTAATTCAAATAACAAATAAAAAGAACTAACTCCTAAATATAAGTCAAATAGGACTCTCATACCATAATTTAAAAATCTTAAAAATAGCTAACTATTTTATTTCTGCAATACCCTGAGACATATTCTCAACACATAAAGACCAAACTTGGTCTTGAATGCGATTTTCTTGTGTGTTTTCAGGATCAATCTTTGAAAACACACAAGAGCCATTGAGCTCATCAAGAATGTCATCTAATCAGGGATAGGATGACGATACTTTACCATGATCTTGTTGATGTCCCGACAATCAACACACATGCACCATGTTCCCTCTTTCTTTGGAACCAATAGAACCAGAATGGCGCGCGTACTCATACTTTCTCTCACATAGCCCTTGTTGAGGGGTTCCTCAACTAGCCTTTGGTGTCCTCCGAATTACTTCGATAAGCCGGCTTGTTTGGCAATTGTGAGCCCGACACAAAATCAATTTGGTGCTCAATTCCCCGAATAAGGGGTAATCCACTTAGAAGCTCCTTTGGAAAGACATCCTCATAATCCTGCAAAAGAAGAGAAATAGAATGGGGAAGAATGAGATTGGCTAGTTTGCAACACATGATCCCTATGTGTGATAAGGATCAAAGAACTTTTGGCCTCCACTTTCTCCCTTATCTCTTTGTGCTTAGCCAACAACACTTGGGCCTTTCCCTTCAACTTCCTCCTTTCTTCCTCTTCATTTCCCTTGGCCTCCACATGTTCTTCCTCACCCTTCCTTTTTCCCCTCAACTCACTCATCTTTTGATGCACTTCATTGACTTGAGAGGGTGACATAGAATGAAGGACATATTTATGATAATCCAATACAAGTGAATACTTGTTGGTTCTCCCCTCATGTTTGGTTGAACGATCATATTGCCAAGGTCTTCCGAGTAGCACATGACAAGCTTGCATTGGGACTACATCACTTAGAATCTCATCTTGGTACTTTCTAGTTTTTAACTTGATCAACTCTTGTCTATGAACCCTCAACTCTCCACACTCACTCAACCATTGAAGCTTGTAAGGTTTAGCATGCTT
Organism: Solanum tuberosum; assembly: GCF_000226075.1. Classification (NCBI taxonomy): domain Eukaryota; kingdom Viridiplantae; phylum Streptophyta; class Magnoliopsida; order Solanales; family Solanaceae; genus Solanum; species Solanum tuberosum. The sequence continues at coordinate 132,352 of NW_006239458.1, forward strand.
AGTGGTAGGAAGTTTCAAGAATTCCATTAAAGCGGTGCTAGCAATGTTTGCACAACTCCCACTATTAATGATCAAGGAACACACATTATCTTTGATGATGCACTTGGAGTGGAAAAGATTATCTCTTTGACTTGGGTCTTCCATGGCTTTGCTAATCGTAACTCGCCTTACCACATACATTGGTACGGTGAACTCTCCTTCTTGAGGCCAAGCTTCTTCAATTGGGGCCTTCCTCATCAAACCATTAGGAACGACGACATCTTTTCCCTCACATGGGTCTTGTTCCTTATCTTCATCACCTTCAAAGTCATTCTCTTCTTGGGTTTCTTCTTCACAACCCTCTTCTTGATCTACCCCTTCACCAAGATACAATTCCCCTCCTTGAACTAGAACATTCGAAGCAAATCGATTGGGACATTCACGCATCATATGATCCCATCCTCTACACTTGTGACACTAAATGCCTTTGAAATTTGGTTGGGTCATTATTACCTCCCTCTCTTGGTGGGTACTTTGGAGTGTTTCCTTCAAAGGGTTATTTCTCATAGGCATCTTGAAATCCTTATTCTTGTTCCAACCCGAAGATGTTTGAGCTGCCCCTTTGTTCTTACTCCAAGAATTTGAAAATGAAATACCCTTGTAGTAGGTACTTTATCCTATTTGAGTTTCGCTCTACCTCATTGGCAGCTTCGAAGATGTCATTCGAGCTAGCCAACTTGTGTATAGTCATCTTGGAAGAGATCTCCTTGTTCAATCTGACCTTGAAACGAATAATGGCATGCTCCTCATTCTCGGTGTACTCTAGCTTCAAGATCAAATTTTGGAACTCGTAATAGTAGGCCGCAACACTTTTGCTTCCTTGCCTCAAGTTGTATAACTTAGCAAGTAACTCTTGGCGAAACCTTCCCGACACATACTTGACTCTCATAAGGGCTTTCAATCTTGTCCATGGTGGAGGGTGTTCATCTTGAAGTACTAGATGATATTGTTGCGCCCAATCGCACAGGCAAATGTACGTGGTCGTGCAAGTATTAAAGTGACTCCTTTTAAGAGCCGGGTATCGTACCCATAGGGACTCGAGATTAGATTAATTCAATTTTTCCAATACTTTCAATTTAAAACAAGTGTTATCGAGAAGAGTGAATTGGATTTTTAAAAAAATTATACACTAATTAAGCTTAACTACTACGATTCAATTTCAAAAGGGTTTTAACAATGACGGGGGAAATTCCATGGTTGTAGCTAACTTAAGGAGTCATGCGTCTTATCTTGTGAAACGGATATTAATTAACTATCGAATCAATGATCACATGGTTAATTATATGATTGTGGTCTCCCGACTTCTAATCGCCTACCAAAATTGCCAACCTAACTACATCGTTGAGCCCACTAAACCAATTACTGAGCATTATGATTTCGTCCGTTCTATAACCAAGCAAGGTTCCTAGGTATCCCTATCCTAGATAAAAATCAACTCTAAATTTAAGAGTGAATCATTCTCCTTTTACCCCACGTTCTATCCTCTTATCCCTCTCCCGAGTTCAATTCAGACAAGATGTTTATTTCTGTGGTGATCAAGCACGAAATACTAAAACAAGAACAAAAGATTGATTCATGCGATAATCAACTTCAATCCATTAAACTTAAATAAAACACAATCATCCAGTAGACACGACCCTAGAACTAGGGAAATTAGCTACTCATACCAAGATTCTCAATTACGCAATGATTAAATAACATAAAGAGATCAAATAGAGAGAGTTTAAGTATGAACCCTACGAACAGATAAAAAAGCTTCCAAAGTCGTCGTTATTCAAAACCCAGAAAAAGAATAATTATAAAATAATAAATCCGATTCTATTTATATTTAGTCGAAACCGGCCAAATCTGGCACCAGGGTCCGCGACGCAGAGATAGCTCCAGAATTTGGTTGTTAGCGAGCAACTCTTCTCCGCGACGCATGCACGATACGTAGTCTTCTGTCTCCAGCTTTAATTCAAGACCAAATAATTAATTCCCTCTCCGCGATGCGGAGGGGATACGGAATACGGTCAAGATCAGATACCTTTTCATGTATTACCACCACGTAATAGCAAACCCTTCAAATTGAGCAATGACAAAGCAACTCTTCTTGACCTTGGTCAAATCATTGACTTGGAAGATTCTTTCACAAAGCGACTCCCATTCTAGATAAGCATCAGGATTGCATCCCCCCCCTCCCCCCCGAAAGGTAGGAGACTAGTCTTGATAGAGTTAATTTCAACATCCCGGCCTCCATTTCCACCTTGGTCCCCATAATAGTTTCCTCTGCCCTCACCCACTTGGTTATTGTAGTAACCTCTTTGAACTTCCCCTTGATATGGGTTACCATGTTCTTCTCTCTATTCTTGACCATACTCTTGATTGGCAAAGACTTACTTTGGTTCTCCACCTTGAGGTTAGTTCCCATAATGTCTTATCCCATCTGGCACTGAACCGAATCTACCTCCTCGCCCTCTATGTCCTATTTAACCTCTTGTCTATTCCTTTGTGCTTCATTCCATGGCGCTTCTTCACCTTCACCTTCATATCCCCCATGGTACTCATCATCCCTCACCTATATCACGGGGATTGGTTGGGTTTGTGGCATTTGGTAGGGTGGATTTTGGTTTAGTGGGGCTTGGTAAGGTCGGTTTTGGTTTGGTGGAGCTTCTTGGTTGAGTTGGAATTGGAAAGGCCGATTGGTATTTTGGACATTGGAGCCATTACAAATTGGTGTTGGGTTGAATGCTTGATGGAAGGCTTCGGGTATGATAGTAGGAGAAATAGTGTGGTCGTGCCCACTTGTGGAAGCACGAAAAGTAGCTTGTGGGATGGAATTAGTAGAGTTAACTCGACCCTCCACATTGTTCATTCTATCATCCATCTTCGACACACTGCCTTTTATGGTGGCCATTTGTTCTTCCATGTTCTCCATCCTCTCCAACCCATATTAATAATCGCCTCCGTGATAGATTCCAAAGTAACCTCTCCTGATGGTGGTTGGGTTTCACTTCCGGTTTCCATGGTGCCTAACAATAAGACAACTCAACAAAAAAAAACAATAAACAATGTTAGCGTTAGTAAAATGAACTCACAATCACTCGTGTTTACACCTTTGATTGCCTCTCAAATTGGCTTATACTCGGTAGATCACGAAGTGTCAATTTCTACTCTTGGCCGAAATGGATTCTTGTTTCAAGATAGACGGACGACTCGATTAAGCAAAATGGACTTGTATAAAAAAAAGTTAACTACGAAGTAAAACGAAACAAGTACGAAAAGAAATGTCACTAGCAAAGAAGAGAATTCAAGAACCAATAATCAACAAGTAGATTAATTACAAGTTGAAAATTAGTTTAGGAATCTTGAGAACGATTGAGAATCAAGAAAAGGAAAAGGAATTAGAAACCTGAGATTAGGGGTACAAAATGAGTTTCCGATTGCTAAATGCATTGTTTTCTTCGCCAAAGTTGAAGTTCAGCTCGCCAACTTGAAGTTTAGCTCCCCAAAATTGATAGACTTTCAAGGTAATTCGACGATTTGGGGGTCAGTTTGGTGAGTCTCCCTTTGGACTTTGGCGAGCAAAGTCGGGATCGCCGAAATTTCCAGTGAGTGAGTGCACTTGAAGACCTTCGAAACTTGTGCTTTTGTGGTTTCCCCCCGTACTTTTCCTTTATTTGTACCCCTTTTGGTAAATTCCCTTTTGTACTAACATTTATCCACTTTCTCTTCCCATTCCTTTGGGATTAACCACCTTCTTTTGGATCTTCCTTCTTTCTGAAGATTTGAATATTCCTCAAAAACACAATGAACAAGATGAAGACCCAAAATAAAACTCTCACTAATTTTAGCTCGGAATTTCATGAAATTTGAGATACAAGCTCCCCTTGATGTAGGAAACAAACCCAATACTTTTTAATCTTTCAATTCCTTATCAAAACCTTCAGATTTCAAAACCCATTTTCACTTTCTTCAAGCTTCTTCACTCAACAGTGGTGGAATCTCCAATAGTACTCCAAACACTAATCTAACCTTAGAAACTTCAAACAAGACTCAAATCAACAAAATATTTTTGGGATTCTCTTGAAAAACGTTGACTCTTTATTTTAGCAAACCCAAGACTAGAATCGTCGGAACGAATCTAAGCTCAGCTCTGATACCAAATGATGTAATTCTCACTACGAATTATGGATAAAATGCGGAAATTAAAGACCAAAAATAAAGATAGATAGATAGACACAAAAAGAGGAAACAGAAAGTAACCAAAAGGTATATTAAACCTTAAGACCTCAATTCGTTAATCCTACAAGAAGCACCTAACTCTTACGAAGACCTCGAGGGAATTGAATTCACCTCGCAACCGACGTTTCTAAGCAAAAGTCAATCCAAGCTTGTACTAAGCTTTCAACAATCATACAAGAGTTTAAATATCAATATTCAAAATAAACTACCTAAAAGAGGACCCTCAAACTAGTTGATTATAGTTTTAGGCATTTATTACATAAGAGGCCGAAAAGTGGCCCAAAAAGGACAAAGGGAGATCTGGGTCAAGCTTGCCTAATGGACTCGGCAGTCGCCAACTGGTTCAGCGAGGTGTCCTCCCTCTCAAGTGTTCTGTAACTTTAGGCGAGTTGGGGTCATCGCCCAAGCCATTAGGTGAGTCGCTGAATGGCTCTTGCTCGCCTAAAGTGACAGTTTCGTCAACCGTCTTCCCTTCACTTTTCCAAACGGTCGTCAAGGCATGAAACCCTTACTTTGCCATCAACACAAACCTTGCATCCTTTGAAGGTCTCGAGCTTGACTTCGAGTGAACGGTCTTGGTGCAATTCGAATTGCATCACACTAGGCCTGATGAACCCCTGACCCAAGAGGTCCTGAAGCTGAACACTGAGCTCCTTGAGCTTTACAAGATCCATCTGATATGGTGGAATGGAAATAGGTCGAGTACCCGACTCAAGCTCGATAGTAAAGTCAATATCACGCTCAGGGGGTAGGCGAAGTAGGTCGGCTGGGAACATATCTATAAAATCTCGGACAACAGGCATAGACTCAACTGAAGGGACCTTCCTACTCACATCCCGCACATATGCCAAATAGGACAGACATCCGCTAGCCACTAGCCTCCGAGCCTGAATAAAGGAGAACTCCAATCGGTGTGCTACTAATGGAGGCCACACCATCGGAGGAATACCAGGCATGAATAAGGTAACAGCCTTAGAGAAACAATCTAAAACCGCGCGATATGGGGATAACCAATCCATACCCAGAATCAAATCAAAATCAAGCATATCTAACAACATAAGGTCAGCCCGGGTGTAACACCCCCAAGTAGTAACTAAGCATGATCGAAACAATCCACTACTAAAGACTGACACACGGGGGTCGACACACGCAACAACATTGCTATAGGCTCAAAACTCATACCTATACAAGAAGCATAATACCTACATATAAGAATAAGTAAAACTAGGGTCAAATAAAGCTCGCGGGTGGGCTGATGGCATAATAGAATCGTACATATGATCACATCATTAAATGCCTCAGCCTCCACCCTCGCTAGAGCTGCATAGAAATGGCCTTGTCTGCCTCTGCCCCTGGCCATCAGTCCTACCGCCTGATCTGCCTCCTCAGGGACCACCCCGAATACCATGATAACCACGGCAACGGTCCTGAACCTGACCTCCACCCCTAGATGTGCTGTTGGTAGAGCTGTCTGTGGAGCAGGAGCAATCTGCCTATGCATTGGACAATCTTTGGACCAGTGACCCAACTCACCACAATCAAATCAACTTGACGATGATCTTCTCCCCGTAGAACGACCACCACGGCCTGAAGCACAAGAGTGGGACGCATGGCTTTGACTAGAGCCAATCTTACTCCAGCCCGGTCTCTCTCTGAAGCCTGCAATGAGGCCTGCACTGGCCGGCTGGACTGGCCCTGCTGATACCACAACCTTGGGCCCTTCATAGGAGCCCCTCTGCCTGGAACGGGACCCACTGTAGCTACCCTCATATCTGGCTCTCTTGTCGCTGCCCCTTTGGTCTAATGACGGAGCTCCTCAATAGTGCGAGCGTGATCAACAACACTTTTTTAGTTGGGGTGCCTTCCTTGTACACATTTTGTTGATTGTTTCTGCATACTGTGATTGTGCTTTTGTCGGGCGTACTTTTCTTTCTTTGTTATGGATTGGTGTACCCTTGTCGGTCTTTGATATCGTGGATGTTTTTGTTGATATTGTGTTGGATTGGTGTATTTTAGTTTTTGAGTTATAGTTTGTTAGCTTCTTTGTTTTTTTAATTGTAAGATTTGGATTGACTATGCCCGATGATAGATAGAGAGTGACAACTTTCTAAAGTTTAAATCGTCGATTGCATGTGAGTGTCTGATTGGTGTTGATTGTGGCGAAGTCTGAGTAGCCATTCTCGAATAGATGAATGAGGTTGCCTGACGATGGATTGGTTGACAACTTTTTAAGGGCAAAATTGTCGTCTTCTTAGGAAGGTTTTGACTTTGTTGGTACTAAGAGCATAGTCATGCATGTGAATAGTGTTGAGCATACCTCTCCATTTTTAAAAGGTTGAGCATGTTATGAATGATTTTGTGACAACTCTTACAACTATTTTGGTGACTTTTGATTCGTTAGCGGTTAAAATATTCAATGCTACTTGTATTTTGAAAAGGAAGTAAGATTTTGAACCATTTTGATTGATTTGCAGGCCATGTGTGGTGAGTTGTTGAACAATGCCTTGTGTTCGCTTTTGTCACCTAGAACTTTCCCAGTTGGTTTTGATTGAGTTTGGTTGGAGAAATGATCTTAGGCTTTCTTTGATGTTCTTGAAGTCCACTTGGCCTAAAAATCCCACCTTTGCACTAAATATATCCTTAGTTGTCCCCTTTGAGCCTAGTCCTTTTTATTGGCAACCACATTACAAGCCTTATCCTTTTTGAAAAAATAACCCTCTTCTGAACCCTTCCCTCCTTGTACTTGAGGTTTTGAAAGTTGAGGCTAAAAGCCTAAAGTTGTGGGGGTGTTATGGGAAATTCATTAAGGGATGCTTTACCACATGAGGGTTTGATATAAAAAAATGGAAAAAAAAAGAACAGAGGAATTGAGGGATGTAGTCACTTATACCTATATGATATCCTAACATTCCCTAGGCATATATTACAAGCTTAACATTTTCCTTTGAGATTTCTAACCAAATGGAGTTGAGTCAATATTGATTGAAAATATGGGCAAGCCTATGGTGTGACATTTGTGTGCATGAGATGATTCTTTGTGAGTGTGAGTGTTGCATCTTTTTCCCTTGTCTTGTTTATATGTGTGTGTGGTTTTGGGACACTTCTTTCTTGTGAGGGCATGTAAGTTGAAAAGGAGGTAATTTTGAAAATTTCTAATTGAGTCAAGTGAGCATGTGAATAAGTTAATGAGTTGAGTCATTTCTTGAGTTTTAGTTGTTGTCATTTAAATGATTCTTGGTTTTTGAAAATGTTTCATGAGAATGAGAGGATTTCTTTTCTGAAAAGTTTGCATGTGGAACAACCGAAGGCATTACTGTTGTGCTTAATTGAGAAAGGGAAATTGATTAAGAGCCTCTTGTGTTTTTGATTTTCTTTACTTGAGGACAAAAATAGTTTTTAAGTTGGGGGGGGGTGTTGATGATTGGTGGATTTCCATTCATTTGAAGCTCTTTTCGTAGTTATTGAAAAGCGGCAGCTCGTGGGAGGGTTGTTGATGAGCGGTAGATTTCCACTCATTTGAGGCTCTTTTCGTAGTTATTTTGACTTGCTTTAGTTTAGAATTGGTGCTTTTAATGTGGTTTTTTTTCATATTTGCACGAAAATTAAATGGAAAATTGATTTAGGAGATATTTGAAAAAACCAAGTGGACTTGAGGCAAAATGAGGTCAAGAGCTGAAAATGCAATTTTTGGCAGGGAAAATACCGTTTGCGAACACGCTTGTTGGGTATTTTTGTTGATGACGACCGCTTACACTTTAAACTTATTCCGAGGGTAATTTGAGCGTTATCAATTACTTGAGATTTTTGTAAAAAGTTCTAAACATGTGTCTATATTACTTCCTAGTGATGCAAATCTCAAGCTGTTGTGGTGAATGCATGGTCTGAAACAGTTCGATCAAATTGCACTGTTGCTCTTGGAGATTTGGCAGTTAATTTTCCTAATCTGTTAGAGCCATGGACAGAGCATATGTATGCATGATTAAGAGATACATCAGTTTCTGTGCGGAAGAATGGTGTAGTTGGCTGAATGACATGATGAAGGTTTGGCTGGATTATCAAACATTTATACATATCAAATATAGCATTCTCAAAAAGAGTTTGTTTTCTCTCTCTCTCTCTTAGTCTATTGGTTGAGTCTAGGCGAAACTTCTAAGCTTAATGGTTTGTCGCCTTTTCATTTTTTGAATTAATTTTCATTTTGTGTTTTAAATTTGTGCAGAGTCTCCTGCTGAGTTCTTTGCAGATAAAAAACATTGCTGGTTTTGACAATGTGAGTTTCTTATATGTTTAGGATGTCTTATAGTTTTAACTTTTTTCTAATCTTATAATCACACATTAGTTTGATGATTAAGGATGTCTTATAATTTTAACTTTTTTCTAATGTTATAATCACACATTAGTTTGATGATTAAGGATGTCTTATAATTTTAACTTTTTTCTAATGTTATAATCACACATTAGTTTGATGATTAAGGATGTCTTATAATTTTAACTTTTTTCTAATGTTATAATCACACATTAGTTTGATGATTAAGGATGTCTTATAATTTTAACTTTTTTCTAATGTTATAATCACACATTAGTTTGATGATTAAGGATGTCTTATAATTTTAACTTTTTTCTACTGTTCTAATCACACATTAGTTTGCAGATTAAGGATGTCAATGAAGTAATATTTCCCTGTTGGCATTCGAGTGATATAGAGAAGTAGAATCCAAAAATGCAGGAACACCAAAGGATTAGTGAATGCAATCAAAGGGTAATTACAAAAAAAGAGAAACAAAGTTGCATCGTCTCCATAGAACTATAAGTGGAAGTTTTAGTTTTTAAAATAATATTGCTTTGTTAATTTATTTTGATAAAGTAAAGTGAAGTTAATATTCCTCTTGGTTAATAGCCGTTATGTTGGAGAGCAGCAGCTAGTACCTTAAAATTAATTAAAATTTAGGTACCTATACGAAAGAAAAGGTTGAAAAATTAATCTCCATATGCCGCCCCCCCTTTCCCCGCAGTTAGCATATAATCAGACTGTTGATAACTCATCAATGCATCCTTATACCCCATGTTGAAGAGATGTTCCTATATTCATAATGATAGTTGAGTAGGTGGAGTTTTTTTTTTTGGAACTGGTTTCTTGTAGAGTATGTGGATGTTTTTAAGGTCACACATTGTTGCCATTAACCAACAAAAGAGAGTCGACCACATTGAAGGGCATGTTGAAGGCATTAAATGAAATAGGCTCTTCCTTTTTTAATAGCTCAAGATTTTCATGAGGTGCAACATACTTCAACAATGATACATTAAATGCGCTGTTAATCAAGTTAGTATTTCCAAGTTTTCAGCATGGGAAATGTCTTTACACTACTATGAGAGAACTTGTTGAGAATGCACTTTATTCTGCTTAATCTATCTCCGATCTTCCAGTTGTAGAGATAACCATGTAAGTGATTATTTTGTCTATTTTAGATAACTACTTCAATGAGCTAGCAGAGTTCCATTAATGGGAACCTCTCTTCAAAGCTTAGTGTTGTTTTTTGTTTTGCTTCTTTAGTGAAGAGGTTGGTAGAAGTAAATTCAATTCCATGATTGGTCTGGCTGACCATGAACGTAGATATGAAGCCAGTTATGATGATTTTGAGACAGCAAAGGCTATTAAGGTGTGTAAGCAGTGATTTACTCTCACTTAGATGGCATTGTGATTTATATTTTATGCTCACTGTTTGACATTTAGCAAATTTCATTAGTAAAATAATTTTCTAGCAAATTTCATTAGATGGCATTGTGATTTTTCTAACTACCGTGTCTAGAAAAACCTTGCCAAGGAAGCTCGGGTTCTAGAGATTCAAGCAAGGAATGTTGCTCTTGGGAAGAATGTAAAAGACCCTGCAGCTACAAAGGCATCTAAGGGTAAGGAGGCATCATATTATAGGGTTACATGCAAGGTATGATCTGTTTCTCTTTGTTCTTCTATATGCTGACTCTGCTCTCAGTATGCAAGACACGAAAAGTACATTGTTGAATTAAATCAATTTGGCAAGTTAGTGGAAGATTATTCTTCCCTAAAAGACTCTATTTACTGTACTTTGTTTCTAATAGTAGGATAATGGAAGAGGAATGCCACATGATCATCTGCTGTTTGTGAGCGTTTGTGGGAGTTACTGCTGTGAACAAAGTATGTATTGAAACAGACACGTGGGAAATTTGGTCTTTGCGCAAAGATGGTACGTTGAGCAATTGGTCTTGACCTGATCATCTGACGTTCTTTTGATTTTACTTTTTTGTGTCTTAGTTATTTGTGTTATATTCCCCGTCTTGTTTCTGTTCTCTGTTAATAGGAGGTGGTTGCGAGGGTGGTGGATTATGTCTTTGGAATAAGAGAATATTTTTGTACTGTTAGAATTCTTTGTCCAGTGATTTTTGCCTGTAGTTCTTCTTTCCATTTTACTTGTGCTCATCCAGACCTCAATGGATGTGAATGCATGTACCATAATTTAAGAATTTATCCTTTTTCTCTCATTTCTACAGGCATTGATTTGGTCCAAGATGAAATCCAGATTGTCATTGAAAGGAACTGGACAATGTACCGAGTGTGTAGTTCTTGAATAGTTGTGACAGATGTTCTCCTAAGTTTCACCTCATTCATGCGTTGAAAGCAAACTTAGTTAAATAATTCACCTTCTATATTTCTGAAAACTGATCTTTTCTTTCTGTATTTACAGTCCAAAGTAGGGCATTATATATATAGCAAATAAACTCGATTGAACTATCAAATAAACCTGATTGAACTCATCAGTAAGGCTCCAAGGAAAGGAGTATAAGTTCACAAAGTTACTGAGTAACCCAAATCATGCTGATGATCAAAATATTGATTACTTAATCTACTCTTCCAAACAAATTCAACAGAAAGATAGATCATTGAAAGATAAAAATGGAAGTTTAATGTGCCCTTCCCCCCGGGTTTTGGACTAGTGGTGAGAGAGTAGTTCGTGATGTAATAATAGAAGAAAAAGAGCAACATGTGATGTGTGGGTTAGGCGCATGTAATGGATCTGAACCTTGCTGCAGACACGAGCCTGGTATTTAAGTTGATAAGTGTAGAGAGGCGGTTCGTTATCCACTAAGTTTTAATTTGAGTCATTGATTATTTCTTATGAGTGATCATATTTCAACGAAAATCTTTTGCTAGTACGTTCAGTTGTAGAGGCTTCTTTCATTTTGCATCTCATGACATCCCTGAGGCATGGTTATTTATTCAACTTCGATGACCTGGTGCTGCTTACTGTCTGATCAATCCTCGTAGTATCACTTAACTAAGGTTTACACACCTCAAATTATGCCTTCCTTAATCCACATGAACATTAAATGTGACAATTAGGCATGCGCCAATGCCATATTAGTTAGGTAAATAAGAAAATTAGATTGTTTGACCCCACGTCTGGACAGGGGGACCTAGTGCGTAAGATAGCATTATATAACTTTGACACTTTCCAGCTCTCTTTAACTGTAAATTATTTGCTAGTCTGCAATTTTATATCTGAGCAATTCTGTTTTTACTTGAACACCAAAAGGTTAATGCTGAGAAGGTTGCTGTATCTGGGAAGAAGAGGAGCCAAAAACTTTATAGGAGGCACTCCGGCAGTGGAGACTTTTGATCAACTGCAACAGAGAATTCCTGAAAGAATCATTGAGCATGCTGTCCGTGGCATGCTTCCCAAAGGGAGGGTCAGTATGCTTTACTATTTGTGTTGTTTCATTCCATGCTAGACCTATATGAGTTTTCTTAATTATGTTGATTAACCTAAAGAAGATGTTTGGCAATTTACATATAATGTTGGGGACGAAGCATCACTTATCAGTTATTAGGGACTCCATTAATAACTCTCATCTCCCATAGCGGTAGCATCTGTGGAACTTACAATATACTTGTGTGTGTGTGTGTAATATTTTATTTCTACACACACATATAAACCAACCCCACTTGGAACTAATGATTTTAAATCGTAGATAGCCTGTGCATAAAAGAGTATTACTTCTTCTAATGGATGGTTGTATGGCTATTGTTTACACTTCTAAATCAAGGCAGATGTGAATTACGCAACGGTGTCTTCTCATGCTTCTGGTTTTCTTTATCGTGTGCATGTGCCCTCACTCAAATGATATTGACTAGGCCATTTATTGGATCTCAGAATTGGTGGTGATTGCACTTGCTTTGCCTTGAAGAGGTTACTATCAGTAGAAAAAAGATTTTCTGCATTTTTTACATTTTATATACTCCACATTCTGAAATGATTCAATTTTCTGTTTATGCAGCTTGGTAGACAACTATTTACACATCTTAAGGTATATGTATAAAGGTCCTGAACATCCTCATGAGGCACAGAAACCTGTTGAATTGCCCCATTAGAGACAAGAGGATACAGAAGCAGCGTTGAACTCCAAGTGACACTCCTTTAAGTTGTCTGTTTAACTTCATATTTGAACGGCAATATTGTACCTAGGCTCCTGTTTTTCTTCTGTATGTTTTTTGTAGAGGTTTTCCAGTACAAATTTATTTGCCTACTCCTTTTCTAAGCCATTGATGTTCTCTAGGTTTCAGTTCTAATGAATATTTCTTCTTTCCTCGTTCTTGCGTTTGAGGTTTTATAAGTTATTCAATTTGGCATTCTAAGTTCCATGCTGACATGGTGAGAGCTAGAATTTGAATTGTGTTTTTTTGGAAAGAAGTAAAAGTTCAACATTTTGTGATGGAAAGTGAAGATTCAAAAAATGACTTGAAATTCACTTTCGCACCTCTTTTTCAATAGAAAATTAATTTTTTTTCACAATCAGGTTAATACTTTGTTCAATTTCACAAACTGACACCAACTTGCAATTTAAAAGACCATTATTTTTACAGATGAAACCAGAAATAAATGCATACAACTGCAGCGATATGTTTGCCAAGATGAGTGACCATACAACACCAAAACTTTTATGCAACTTCAAAATTGATTGATTGATTGAAATTTGTTCATTTTGCTTGGTAGTGAAGTCGAGGCCGCCGTTAAACCGTGGTCATGAAACCTGATCCGTAACATTCCTCATATATTTGGTAGAAGAATTGGAAGGAAAAAAGAAGAACTCTAGTGAACCTCCAATGAATATAGTCTCCAATTGTTAAGGACTCAATAGCACATCAAAATTGTGAAATAAAGTACTTATCGTAAAAAAAAGCAATGAATCCACTAATGGGTCTTTTGGTCCTTGTCCTAGTATAAAATTTGGAATTACATTTATCGTGTGTTTGTTCAGTGTTCTTGGGTGATATGATATAAATCTATCCCATATGCTATGTGGCATTGTAATTCTAGGACATTCTTGGTCCGGCCCTTAAGAATAGCGCTATGAATCACTATCCAATATGTTTGTACCACCATATTGTTGCCAACTTATATGGAAGGAAGGAACTCTTACACTTGACCCATGGCACATGAAGCCAGGGAAAATAGAGAGAGTTATGTTTTACAAACTCACGATAATCAGGGTCAATGCCCATGAAAGCAGTCTAGAATACATAGAAATAATCTTCTTGGAATTAATGTCCAGAAAAAGATAGCTTAAAAATTGAACTTAAGCATAAAAGAGTTAACCAAAAGAGGTCAGAGGAAGTTTTAATGGGAGCTCAATGCTGGGACGGAATTAAATGACTTCAATATGAAGATTCTTTGGATGAAAATTGTTTCGTGTTGCCTAAGAACTGAAACACGTTAACATGTCTGAATGTTGCCTGTTTTACTTCAAAAATAATAAAAAAAAGTTAACTCCACTTTTCTTTTCTTTTCCTTTCCAGATAAGCTTGGAAATGTGAATCTCATTTTATAAAGTAGCATTTCCAAAAGTGAAAGAAGAACTTCCATGCAACAATCTGGGTAATTTGCTGGGAAACCACAGGCAAACCCAGGATTTGAGAACTCAAGTTTTTCCACTTTTGGTCTAACAAAATCATATCATACCTCGAGATATCTTGTTATCAACATTTTGATGCTGAAATTGAAGCCTTCAATTGATTCTCCTTTCTTACGAGATGCATGAAGTTGCTTTCTAACTTGAGTCGCTAGAGACTGTAGAGGACATTAATAAACAGGGTAACTCAGTATTATATTAGTATCATAGAATGTTCAATTACTCAATTTTAAGGCATTCTCTTAGAAGTGCCTTTCCTAGCTCCACACCCCACTGATCAAAAGAATTGATACACCATACAAAGCTTTGGACTGCAACTCTGTGCTCATAGATGGCCAGTAACTAAAAGAAAGGGAAGATGATACCTTTAAGATGAGATTAGAGATCACAAGAAGAACATGTGTCTTTACACGAGGATAATTGTCGCTACTTGCAGGCTGCAACTATCACGACCCAAAACGATTTGGGAGTGCCACCCACACTTAACCTCCTAAATGGGCTAACCAAGGAATCCAAACCCCAACATATATCAATAATTCAACTACGAATAACAACAATAATGCTGAAGCTCAAAACTTATTAAAGTAACCAATCAAATAAACCTCTAAAGTCTAACACTTATTATCCCCAAAATCTGAAAGTCATCACATCAAGGACATATGTTCTCAAAATACCAAGTCTAAGAGTATTAAAGACACAAAATAAGTAAATAAGATGGTCTATGTCCGAAATTTAAGGACATCACACCATGACTGAGAGATTCCAGCATGAGCTAGAAGGAATAGCTCACCCTGAAATTTGATGTGCTGGAGACTGGCTAGAGCTGAGGGCGAGTCGAAGTCGATGGTACACTTGTTGCACTCCACAAAAGAAAACGAAGAAAACACAAGTAGGGGTCAGTACAAGGAACACATACTGAGTAGGTTTCATCGGTCAACCCAAAATAGAAACTAATATGCACTGAATAATAGTATAAAATCAACTATGACACTTAGCAAAGTGGCAAGCAACAAACAACATGAACAAGTGACAACGGAAGCAAGTACGCAATCAATCACAATATGAAGCACACATACGAGGACTCATGCCTCCACACCACGCTCATTTGGAAAATGAGTTCTTTGAGATTGAATGCATTAAGTTAATTCAATATCTTTTCCTTTAATGTTACAGTGTCAGATCGTGACACCCGATCCAATAATACTGTGTTGGAACGTGACACCCCAATCCAATAATACTGTGTCGGAACGTTCCAACCATATAGTTAATTCATTTGTCATTGTTATCATCTCTTTCCACTTCCTTAACAATATTTCATTAAGCCTTCTATATTCAAGGTATCACTTCGATAGAGAGGGTTCAAGATTATAAGTACGGTCTCAAGATTTCAAACCAATCATAAACCACACAACCAAGCCACACAAACACACAATCAAGTACATAGAGAACTTCACAATATCACCCAATGCATATCAATCAATATTAAGAGTTTATCTATTAAATAGAATAAACCATAACCTACCTCCACCGAAGAACCGAAGTGAACAAGCTACTTCTCCAATACTTTTCCTTTCCTCAATGCCTCCGAACCTTTCCAATCTATCAAGTACATATGCATTATTTGTAAGTTAACGAGTCTATAAACACTCATATTATTCTATGTAGATCCTAGACCCAAAAACTCACATAATTCTATAATCAATTCCCTAAAGTTCAAACCTAAGGGTAAGTCTTAATTCCTCCAATTAGCATAACTTTAATGAAATTTAAATAATTCGATACACCTAATATTTAGTTACCTATCTCAACATATCAAAAATACTTCATAATATGATTACTAAAGAATTAACTAAAGTTGACTAACAACTTAGTACACCAGTAACCTATTACAAGGACGAAGCATCCTATTTAAAATATTTCAGTTCATACCAAGTGTTTTCCACCAAATAATGATCCTCATCATGCATGGTCCAATGATTAGGAACAATCATTGTTCAATAATTAGATCATGATTACTCATATCTACACCTACCAAGTCCAGAACACAACATAACATACATATACCAATTTAAATTTACCCGCCACTTGATTCTCTTCCTTTACAATATAATAAGATCACACTATCCAACCCATATACGTACACATAGTATACTAACAATAATCAAAGTAAAAAAAAATCACCTAAAGCACCATGACTTTTCTTCATTCAACGCCACTTTCTGTTCTGTCGCATACTTTTTCTTCTTTCTTTTACAGATTATTTCTTTACCCTAATTATTATATAACCAATTATAAAAGTGGTAAAAGTGACCCACTACTAATTTAATGTTATTTTCTTTAACCACCAACTATATTTAATTATTAAAATTACCCCATTACTTCTATAATTATTGTTACGAATAGTCTAAAATACTCATTTAGAATCTATTGGAAAGTATTTTTAGAAATAAAAAGCTCTAGTACTCAAAATGACCAAAAGGGTCGTTACATTAGATATCAATTTACCCATCGTTCGTCCTCGAACGATCAAAAGAAGGTGAGGGTAAGAAAGGGTACCTGAATAGATAAAAAAGTGTGGATATCTTTCATGCGTATCAGCCTCACTCTCCCAAGTAGACTCTTCAACTGAACGATTTTACCACTGAACCTTGATAGATGCAATCTCCTTTGAACTCAACTTGCGGACCTCCCTATCTAGAATAGCAACAGACTCCTCCTCATAAGACAGATTCTCATCAAGCAGGACAGAATCCCAACGAATAATGTAGTTCCCATCACCATGGTATTTTTTTCAGCATTGACACATGAAATACCGAGTGCACTCCTGACAAGCCTGGAGGCAAGGCCAATTCATAGGCCACCTCCCCCACACGCTTAAGAACTTCAAGTGGCCCAATATACCTCGGACTAAGCTTATCCCGCTTACCAAACCGCATCACACCCTTCATGGATGAAATTTTCAGCAAGACTTGCTCACCCTCCATAAACTCTAAGTCCCTGACCTTCCGATCTGCATACTCCTTTTGTCTACTCTGAGTTGCTAGAAGCTTCTCCCGTATGAATTTCACTTTCTCTAAAGATTCCCTCAAAAGATCAGTACCCCAAGGTCTCACATCGAATGCATCAAAATAACTAATGGGAGACCTACATCTCCTCCCATACAACGCCTCAAATGGGGCCATATCAATACTCGAGTGACAACTATTGTTGTACGAAAACTCTGCTAAGGGTAAGAACTGATCCCAATGACCACCGAAATCTATCACGCATGCACGAAGCATATCCTCCAGCACTTGAATTGTTCGCTCAGACTGCCCATCGGTCTGAAGGTGAAATGCGGTACTAAGATCCAATCTAGTACCTAATTCAGCATGCAAGGTCCTCCAAAAGTTAGAAGTAAATTGCGTACCTCTATCTGATATGATGGAGATCGAAACTCCATGCAATCGAACCACCTCACAAATATAGAGTTTGGATAACTTCTGTGCATTATAAGTCACCTTGACTGAAATGTCGTGAGCAGACTTAGTTAACCTGTCAACAATTACCCAAATAGAATAAAACTTACCCAATGTCTTTGGATGACCAACAACAAAATCCATTGCAGTTCTTTCCCACTTCCATTTAGGAATGGGCATTCTCTGAAGTGTCCCTCCAGGCCTCTGATGTTCATACTTTACCTGCTGACAATTCAGACATTAGTCAACAAAATCAGATCACGATACATCTTGGTTGCACCAGGATGTATACAATACCTCAAACTATGAGCCTCTACAAGGATAGTATGGGTCAAATCATCAACACAAGGCACACATACCCGCCCCTTAATTCTCAAGACGCCTTCCTCATCAATCACAACCTCTTTAGCCTCTCCTCTCAACACCATATCTCGAATTCAGCTCAGCTTCTCATCATCAAACAAGTTGATTTTTGACTTATTTTCTCATGTTTGGTTGGTGAGTAGAAAATATTTTTCGGAAAAGATTTTTAGTGTTTGATTTATGAATGAAAAATATTTTTGAGAAATATCTTTTATTTTAACTAGAGTAGAAAATAATTTTTGAAATTGAAAATAATTTTTAAAAACAAACTTAAATTTTTTTTGGGGGGTGGGGGATGGTAGGGGATGGGTGGG
>NW_006239458.1:151496-164572 GCF_000226075.1 Solanum tuberosum
GGGGTGGGGGCAGGGGTGAGGGTGGGGTAAAAAAATTGAATTTAAAAACAAGCTTTAAAATTATTATTTTTTGGGGGCGGGGGGTTGAGGGGCTGGTTTGAGGGTAGGGACAAAATAAATTGATTTTTTTCAACAAAAAAGTAATTGTAATTTGAAGTTGAAAGAGAGGTTTGGAAAATGTTTTCCTTAAGTTTTGAAGGGAAGTCATTTTCCTTAAATTTGAGGAAAATGAGTTGATTTGAAAAACATTTCCAAAACATTTAACCCAACCAAACATGAGAAAATTGGAAAACATTTCCTTCATGCCAAACACACCCTTAATCTTGTCAAGTAAAGAAGATCTTGCCTTCCTCACAGGCCAAGAATCCTCATTTCTCGAGTACTTCCAGCCTCATAAAGTCATTAGCCAGAGTTTGAACCTCTCTAGCCAATGGGCATCTAGAAACCTGTAAGTTGGCCAAACTCCCCATGCTCCCTGCTTTTCTACTTAGAACATCATCCACAACATTAGCTTTTCCCGGGTGATATAGAATAGTAATATCGTAGTCTTTCAATAAGTCCATCCACCTCTTCTGCCTCAAATTCAAATCCTTCTGAGTGAACACATATTGTAAACTGCGATGATTTGTATACACTTCACACTTGACTCCATATAGATAATGCCTCCACTGCTTCAATGGGTCAGATAGTTACGTTCATGCCTTGAAGCATAAGCAATTACATTCCTCTCCTGCATTAGTACTGCACCCAAACCAGAATAAGATGCATCACAATAAACAATGAAATTCTTACCTTCCACTGACAAGGCGAGAATCGGTGCAGCAGTCAACAAGGTCTTGAGTTTCAGGAAGCTTTTCTCACACTCATCTGACCATACAAATGGAACATTCTGCTTGGTCAAATTGGTCAGCTGGGAAGAAATGGAAGAGAATCCCTTGACAAATTGGCGGTAGTAGCTAGCTAAACCAACAAAGCTTCTTACCTCTGAAACATTAGTAGGCCTTACCCAATTCTTCACCGCTTCAATCTTAGTGGGATCCACCATCACTCCATCCTTAGAAACCACGTGCCCTAAGAAGGACATTGAATCAAGCCAAAACTCACACTTGGAGAATTTGGCATAAAGCCTTTTCTCCCTTAACAACCCCAATACAATTCTCAAATGCTTCTCATGTTCCTTCCAGGCTCTTGAGTATATCAGTATATCATCAATGAATACAATAACAAAGAGGTCCATATATGGCTTAATAATTCTGTTCATCCGACTCATGAAAGCAGCAGGGGCATTCGTAAGCCCGAAAGACATTACTATGAATTTATAATGCTCATACCTGGTTCGAAAAGCAGTCTTTGGAACATCTGTTGCCTGCATTTTCAATTGATGATAACCGGACCTCAAATCTATTTTAGAGAAGACACAAGCACCCTGTAACTGGTCAAACAAGACATCAATGCGAGGAATGGGGTACCTATTCTTAATAGTTACCTTATTCAACTACCTATATAGTCTATGCACATCCGAAAACTACCATCCTTCTTCTTCTTCACAAATAAGCTGGAGCACCCCAAGGAGATGCACTCGGCCTAATAAAACATTTACCTAACAACTCCTGAAGTTGGTCCTTTAACTCCCTTAACTCAGCTGGGGCCATTCTATAAGGTGGAATGGAAATGGGGTGAGTCCCTGGCTCCAAGTCAATACAAAAATCAATATCTCTATCTGGTGGCATACCAGGCAGGTCTGCAGGAAAAACATCTGTAAACTCACGGACTTTCGAAACAGACTCGATTGAAGGCACTTTGGAAGTATCATCCCTGAGATGTTCCAAGAAAGCTAAACCACCCTTACTCACCAACCTCTTAGCATGAAGAAAAAGGATAATACGAACTGGGGCGGGAAAGTAGTCACCCTCCCACACTAGTGGATCTGTCCCAGGCTTGGCCAAGGTCACAGTCTTAGCATTACAATCTAAGATAGCAAAATTTGGAGAAAGCCAAGTCATACCCAGAATTACATCAAAATCAACCATCTCTATAATAATCAAATCTACATAAGGGTTGCTCCCCACATAAGTCATAAGGCAAGACCTATACACCTTCTCAACTATCACAGACTCACTGATAGGAGTAGAGACACGAATAGGCATGTCAATCAAATCACAATGCAAATCAAGACCAGTAGAGAACGAAGAAGATACATAAGAAAATGTGGATCCAGGGTCAAACAATACAGAAGCCATGCAATCACAGACTAGAAGTGTACCTATGATAACAACATCAGATGTCTCTGCCTCTAACCTCCCAGGGAAAGCATAACAATGGGCCTTATTACTTGTCTGTCCATTGCCCCTGCCGGGTTGCGCTCTAGTAGTTCCAACCTGCCCGCCACCGCGGCTAAACTGGTGACCACCATTACCTTGTCCGCCACGTCCTCCAGAATGACGGCCTCTACCATGACCACCCCTACCTCTAACTGCTGGAGATCTGTAACTCCGATCGTACCGTGCCTGACTCTGCTTTGGACAATATTTCCTCGTATGTCCGGCCTCCCCACATCCATAACAAGTCCTGGAGTCGAGTGTAGGTCTTTGTGAAGATGAAGAAGACTGAAGATAAACCCCAAACTCAGAAAAAAGGTTGGCTAGTCTGTTACAGACCCTCAACTGAAACCTGCAATGAAGACTTAATAGGGCGGGGTGGATAACCCCCTAAACTCTGCCCTCTAGAGTAAGAACCACTAAACTCACCTCCCTTACGGAACTTCTTAAACGTTAAAACCTCAGTGAAGTCATCTGGTTTCACCCCCTCTACCTCTATCACAAAGTCAACCACTTCCTGAAAAGATTTTGCAGAAGCAGCTACCTGTAAAGCTGGAATCTGCAAATCTGACCTTAATCCCTTACAAAGCGGCGAATCCGCTCTTGCGGACTGAAGCAAAGCTGAGTGGCATACCTGGATAATGCACGAAATTTGGCCTCATAAGCTACAACAGACATCCTTCCTTGCTCTATGTTTAGGAACTCATCTCTCCTGTTGTCCCTCAAAGTCCGGGGTATATACTTCTCCATGAAGAAGCTAGAAAATGTTGCCCAAGTCATAGGTGGTGCCTTTTCTGGTTGACACTCAACATGAGACCTCCACCATATTTTGGCATCTCCTTGAAACTGGTAGGTCACAAACTCAACACCGAATCGCTCCACTATGTCCATCTTATGTAGCAGCTCATGACAATCAACCAGGAAATCATAAGCATCTTCAGATTCGGTAGCCTTGAAGACTGGAGTTTTCAACTTTAAGAACTTAATAAAGAGGTCATGCTGGACATTAGTTATTATAGACCCTGTAGTCAATCGGGGAAACATGTCTGTTTCCAAGGACGCATCCATGCGGGGAGCCACAACAACTGCATGTTGTACTCCCTGAACCTGAGGTGCTGGTGTAGAAAACGCTGGGGTGCCTGGCCCTGATCAGATAACCCACTGAGATAAGTTAGAACCTGATTAATCATCTTTGGAGTAGGCTGGGGTGGTACTTCCTTCTCTTGAATCTGCTCATCGTCCCCTTCATCACCCTCTATCGCAACCTCATCAATCGGTGGAGGAGTCACCGCTCTATCCCTAGTTGGACTAGGTGCTTGTCCTCTGCCTCTAGTTGGCCTTCTCCCGCGACCTCTACCACGGCCTCTCGCCACTGCTCCCTTTCGAGATGCAGCCCCAATGGTTTGCTCAGGCGCACTCTATCTGGCTGGTGTTATTGTTTCCACAGTTGTTGCTCTAGTCCCGACCATCTGTGAAATAGAGTGAAGAAAGTCAGATACCAATATGTATCACCTAGGTACCAATTGGATTCAAGTAATAGCATGAAAGAAAGAAAGATAAGAGTTTTCCTAAAAGTCTTATAGCCTCTCGAAGAAAAGTAAATGCATGCCCGTACCGTTCCACAAGACTCTACTAGACTTGTCCTTGTGTGATGAGATCACCGAACCCTCTCGAAGAAAAGTAAAGGCGTCCCCATACCGTTCCGCAAGACTCTACAAGACTTGTCCTTGTGTGATGAGATCACCGAACCTAAGGCTCTGATACCAAGTTTGTCACGATCCAAAACAAGTCGGGAGTAGCACCCACACTTAACCTCCTAAGTGGGCGAAACAAGGAATCCAAACCCCAACATATATCAATAATTCAACTACGAATAACAAAAATAATGCGGAAGCTCAAAACTTATTGAAGTAACCAATCAAATAAACCTCTAAAGTCTAACACTTATTATCCCCAAAATCTGAAAGTCATCACATCAAGGACATTTGTTCTCAAAATACCAAGTCTAAGAGTATTAAAGACACAAAAATAAGTAAAAAAGATGGTCTATGTCCGAAATTTAAGGACATCACACCATGATTGAGAGAATCCAGCACGAGCTAGAAGGAATAGCTCACCCTGCAATCTGATGTACAGGAGACTGGCTAGGGCTGAGTCAAGTCTACTAATCCTCCATCGAAGTTAAGCAGTTGGCATTGAGGTGTGATAGTTTTCATCCATGGTGCCCCTTCCTCCATGGAGTTCCCAAATTCTCCAATTTACAAAGTTAGAATTCCACAATTGAGTTAAGGCTTTCTTCTATGTTATGGGTTCTCTTAATTATGGATCTAATTTATTGATTTATGATCTTTTATGCAAGAATTTAGTTAATCTCACTCTTTTATGATGATCCCCATGAACCCATGCAATTCCCATGTTTTCCAAGTCATGATCATATTATGTGGGTTTGGAATTATGAAAGAAGAGTTTATGAAATTATACATGTCTTATGAAGTTGATGTAAATGTTTTATGGATTCTTGGAGAGTGAAGTATCATTGATCTTGTCATGCCTCAAATCTTATTAAGACGGACAGGCACCCGATGCCCTAAAGTTCCGAGAGAACCAACATGTAACATATGCTTACTATGCTTATAATTATGACAATCTTGTGACAAGTTCACATTGGATGTAGCGATACGAACCAACATAAGTAGACCCAAAACTTATATACAAGACCTGGCCGTTGAGGCCACCACTTGTTAAGACGCAACTGAACCATATACATAAGTCTACAAAGCCTCTAAAAGATAGAAAACCTTATAATAGGTCAAGACAGACCCCACCTTACCCTTAACTACGACACAATACCAAAATGAATCTACCAAGGACTCAGTAAAGCTCCGAATCAATCTGAAGCTCACCAAAAGTAGCTGAGTGTCGTGTGCTCCTACTGAGGAGGTCTATTAGCTGAAGTACCTATGCCTGCAACATAAAATGCAGCGTCCCCCTCGAGGGACGTCAGTATGAGAATATGTACTGAATATGTAAGCCAATAACATATATAAAATAAGAGTTCGAATGAAACCAAGAATCAATATATGTGTGCATAAATCAGAACAGATGACCACCTTTGTTAACTCTTGCGGGATCATGTATGTTACATTCTTGTCTTTACCTTTTCTGTGTTTTATGATCTTTATAAGGCCTGTGATACGAATGACCAGCTGATCAGTGGTAGAAGAGGATGACCCATGCTAGGCATTTTAACCCCTGGGATGCGGTCCTCATAATTACACAAATCGAGATCGGCCCATGCTAGGCTTTCGCCCCTGAGTTGCCACCCTTCTATACCAATTATGATCGACCTATGCTAGGCTTTCACCCCTGAGCTGCCACCCTTCTATACCAATTATGATTGACCTATGCTAGGCTTTCACCCCTGAGCTGCCACGCTTAATTATACAGATCGCTTCACTTAATTCTTTAATCTTTGAGATTGTTGTTTTGGTGGTCATAATCATTTTTTATGTTTGGAACTACGGACCAGTAGTAGAATACATGAAAATAATACTTCAAGGCAGTAACAATGACATAAGGAGCTATGTAACATCAATGCATTACTTGTGAGCTTAAATGACACAATTCACTTCAATTGACTAAGAGGAGGATTCACCAAACTTGCTTTTGCAAATACCATTTCTACACCAGCACATAGGTAGGATAATTACACAAGTATAGAGTAGTGAACATATAATGAAGTAATTCTATACACTAAGAAGAGGGTGAAATATTGTTAGCTATTTGGATATCGTACGCTGCCACTATGTTTCCTTTACTAGGAATAGAACTTAGGAAATTCACTTATTGATATTAATTGGAAGTATCAGATTTCATGCCGAAGAATATTGAATCGAATAGCCTTACATACCTTATCCTCTGACCAATACAACTATCACGATTCAGCCTCCCCTTTCAGGTTTTAATCTACAATATAAGTCATGATAAACTAAAATTAGCAGCTATCACACTGTGAGTCTCATAAAACAGTAGCTAACTTGACGGATAATGAGCCCATACAACCCTCAAAATAATGTGTATCACCGCACCCTCCTTCTCTGCCCAATCCATACATTATATATCCTTTTCCAAGATTACCCAAGCTGCACCAACAACAATACACATAAAACAGCCTCATATATTCTTTATCATACAATCAATTATTGAACTCACCACCCCCTTGAGTTCTTTATGACAGCACACCCATAATTCCTCACTCAAACTCATACATAAGGTGGAAGAAAATGGAGCAGTCAACTTACCTCCATTTCTACAACTTCTCCTTATAACTTGAATTCCTCTAGAACTTCAACTTCCTTTCACACTTAAACCAAAGAAGAAGAGAAAAGTATCTTAATAACCAAGGAAGTGAGCAGTAGGCTCTGGAAATATTATGCCTTTATGCTTATACTTGAGCGTGAATAACATGTTTTCCTAATCATCCATAGGATAATTAAGCTAAATCCATAAGTGTTTTCACTTACCTTGTCTTGCAGAGATGAGGATTTCTTCAAGAACACTAGAAGAGCTTTAAGCCTGTTGTTTTAATCCTTAAGAGAAAAGAGAGGGAGAGCTGGAGTTAATCCTCAATATTGTGTGTTAAAATGAGTGAGAATAGTAGCCAATATATCTTATATTGAGATTTCTTCACCTTTAAGAATATCCCCTAGAAAGCTTCATTTTCAGCTACTAATTGGTCAAGTAGGTGATGCACCTGCTTATGTACATCAAGCAGCTTAAAAGGTCAAACTAGGTGATGATGCACCTATTGGCTTTCACTTGGGCTTATATATTGGTCCTTGACAGATTTGGTTGTTGGGCTTAAATTTCATTTTCCTTTTATTTAACTTAGTTTGGGCCTCAAGTGAGTCCATTAGCATAGGCCCAAATCTGATCCATAAACCTTGGCCTTTTTAACTAGATGTAACTTCGCATCTTCGTGAGAAAGACCCATGCCTCCGCTTATGGCTTTCATACCACCCATACGTTCTCTCCTTCTCTCGCCCTCCCTGACATTGCCTTTGCATCGCAAGGAGGAAGAAGGGTCTATGCCGAAAGATAAAAGGGTGCTGCATGTATAAGTCCAAAAGAGCTATGATGACTCTTGAAATGGAATTGGAAGAGCAAGACGGGCTAGGGCTGGCATATTAACAGGATATTCAATTTGTGATAATGATGGCGGATAAACCTTAGAATAATCTTACTTGTCCCCAACGCTAAAGTACCGGGCATTTTCGGGGACTAGCCCGCTTCCACTTTTTTTTTCTTTTCTTTTTTCTAAAAGTCAGGGAGGATTAAGAAGGCCATCATTAAGGAAAACAAGGCAATAGCTTCGGTTAAAGCAAATCCCAAAATAGCATAACCAAATAATTGTTTTGCCAATGAATGATTTCTCGCAACAGAATTAAGGAACTGAAAACATTTCCAATACCGGCAGCAGCTCCCGCTGAAGCAATTGTAGCAGCTCCTGCGCCGATTCATTTTGCACCTTCTAATCTTACATAATAATAAAGAAAGTTAGCTCTTTATTTGTTTATCTCGCCCTTCTTTCTTTTCTTCGATTTTAGATGGTAAAAAAGAGAATGGAATTTCCGATCTTGTACCCAAAGTGCGGTACACCTCACACCAACCCAAACTCCCTACCCTCATAAAAAAAAGTGACCCCCTTTGTTTGATTAGTCAGTTTTCAAGAGGGGGAAGTTCTTATGGCAATCTCAGGCATACTACTAATCGATTATTTGGCCTGATTGAAACAACCTAGGAAAGGTTGTCAGCCTACATAACCAACTTCTCATACCAAGAAAGCCAGGTATCAGATCCCTGTAGTTCGAGCCCTTTTTTTTTCCCCAGTTCCTGTACGTGGAATGATTTCCAGTGAGTAAAGTAGTCTGGGGGAAAGATAAGCCCTACCCACTATCCTTTCCCAAAAAAAGGGGGCCCGTCCTCGAGAGGACTCAAACTACAACTTATATTTAACTAACCAAAACCACCTACCCCCATTATTGTTAACGCAATATGTACGGCTTGCGCAAAAAATAAGGATGAATGGGGTGGTTTAGAAGGCGCTTTCCGATCTACGGTCCCTCGGAGCGAAGGGTTAGGCAGGTAGTATGGGCCCTCTGACTTCCAGCTATGTGCTGTGCGGCTCCCGCGAAGCGAATGAAGGGAAGCTCTTCGAGCTTCCGGGTGAGCTTACGCTTACTCTCAGCCTCTTTGATTGATAGGCGGGCGGGCTAAGCCCCCTACTTAAGATTCAATTCATAAGGCTAATTTTATGTTGTCGTGAGGCTTTGGTTAGGCCGACTACTATAGGCTAGCTACTTCTAGCTTCTATACTGGCCCTTCCACTTTGGTGTAGTTTTCGTTTGTATTGGTACTGAATGAACATATCAAACAAAGGCGAGCAGTATAAGCCCTTCTCCGGCCGGCCTGGGAAAAGCAGCGAACTCTAGAAGCTAGGGCTTTGTTCACCTTTGGACACGAACACTATTCCGTTCTCAGCGGAAACCCGCCTTAGAGATTGAACGGCAATAAGATAAGTCAACGTTCAATCTAAGACAGCGCTGAGCGCTGATAGCTTGTAGTGAACAGCCCCATTATGAAACCAACCGAAAGCAGCCTTTGGTACTTAAGTAGTTAAGGTTTGGAACCCTTGCAACTATGATAGAAAGCCGTTTGCTTGTTGCCAAACCCTTCGCCTTTCTTTTGAATCAAAGTAGGTCGCGACTGTTGTATTTTAGTCGGTCGGGGGAAGCGGTAGCTTCGTGCTCCGCTTCTCTCGCGCTTGCTTGTGTGAAGGCTTAGAGCCCTTTCGCTAGGTCCAAAAGCTTCCCAAAAGATCTAATCCAACAGATATACCACATTGAGCGTAGCTGATATGCGGCTACGACTAGTTTGAAAGGTGACAACAGCATGTATAAGAGCCGAAATATGAGTAGAGGAAGGAGCCGGTTTTCAAATAAGTAAATCGGATCATATAGCTCAAGTAGGTGATGCACCTACTTAGTCATTTGGACTGGTCAATAAGTCAAAGTAGGTAATGCACCTACTTGTCACCTGCTAGCTTAGTTAAGTCAAGCAAGCAGCTCACTTAGTTTATTCCATTTTCTAAATATTAATTCCTTTTGCTTTAACTTAGCACTTAACTTTCAACTTTAAGCTCAATTACCACCTTACTATCTATTTAAATACTCCCGTTGGAGTTAACTTGCAGTACACATGCTGAAACGTGCAAGGCATCACATCACCTTCCGAGCTAGTTTAAACCAACACTAATCATATAAGAATCATGGTCCCTCACCTATACTATAAGGCTATGTAAAGTATCACAAGAATATAACAACCATATGCGTAATACGGGCTGTTATAGATGTTGTTGTTGTTGTGTTGTTGGAAGGATTTCTCATAAACACATAAAAGCATGCATGTGAAAGGTTTTCTCACATAATAAGGATTCTTAAGGTTGAAAGACTGTCTCACCAAAAAATGAACCAATGTTAATAATCTATTCTAATGTTGAGGCAAGAGGTGATTACCCGTGTCACATAATGTAAGGAAAAGAGGCGATTACTCATGCTCCTTTAAGATCTAAGATGAATATGAATAAGAACTATTCAGTGTATCGCTCCAAAGTGATAGCGCCATCGAAAGATAAAAAGCTTAGCACCGATGGACAAGTGGTGACTACCCATGTCCCATAAACTATGAGCAAACATAGGATTGTTTAGATAGACATTATCTAGTGGATCCACAATAGCTAGAAGTTCATGGTCCTTACCTTGGCAAGTAGGACAACCCTTTCCGGTGTGGGAGACACCGGATTCCATGTTGATAGATCACGTGGTCTTATATGTAGGTTAAGGCTACTTCCCACAAGCAATTTATGATGAACCAAGGTTACTTCAAGGAAGTATCTCATATATGTTCAAGATGATGATTATGTGCATTGATCATGTTTTATGACTCGTGTTTTCTAACCCTTTTATATCGTGTTTTAGCTTGGTCATTGCATGGTTATGAAGTTGTTCGTTTTAAGCATGTTTTTAAATATTTTATACATGGCTATCATACTTGGTACATATTTTGTACTAATGCATACTCTTGCCTACATTTCCCCAAATGTAGGGTCTGACAAGGTTCCCAGTTTTGTGGTTAGAGTTCCTTGAGGAGATTCCGAGCTTTGGTGAGTCATTCTTCGAGGATGGACATTTATTGTTTTTAGTCTTTCATTACTTTTAGTTTTGAAACATGATATACAGGCTACACCCAGATTCATTATTATGTACTAGATGGCTTTGAGACAATGTTTAGACTTCCACTTTTCTTTTATAAAATCTCTATGTTGGAACTGTCTTTAAATCTTTTACATTTCTATTATCTTGTATGAAGAATCTAAGTGGCTTGTATGGGCCCTTTCAGGGTCTGATACGCCATGTTACGCATAGGGGCTACCTTGGGTCGTGACATTTCACAAAGGAAAACACAAAAAAAAAATAAAAGAAGACAATAGACCCAATCATAAATCACAATATTACAAGTGATTAGTATTATAAACCAAAGAAATCCAAATAGCTTTCATGTTCTAAGCGGCAAAAAAATAGTGAAATATTATCCAAATTGAAACAAGACTGGAACACTAAAGAAGTTGAGGCATGCTGTGAATGAATTGATTTAACTTTGAATTATTACAAACTTACCAACCTATGATTACATTTACACCACTTCGACAAAAGCGAGAATGAACAGTAAAGAAATCAAATGACATCACAGATACACACACAATTAGAAACAAATTAGTGTTAAAACAATTGGAACAAAGCGTATTAATTCACTTTGCAGGTATGCATTGAAACAATCTCCCAAACTACCATCAAAATACAGATCGAACTCTATTTACAGTTCAACTAACTAGTAACAACTCCATTAACATTGAATGAGTTACTGTCTCAATGCACCTAAACAGTCTAACATCACAACACTGTAACTACCACATATTTAACCTAATCATGATCAACTTAAGGATAAACAAACTAAAACATTATACTCCAACAAAACATATTTTAACTAACCAAACCACTAAGGAAAAGATGACTTTAGATTCATGCTAAGTGCAAGAAGCCAACAGATAACATCATTATTCACAGTGAACAAATGATACCTAAATAACAAAGATTTACCATAAAGTAGCAGGATGCAAATATATACTTTAAGTTTTAAAAAAACTAAGTCGACTCAAAATAACATATTCACGAGAAAATCAAAGTTTAGCACCATTTTGAAACCCACAAAAATCACCTAAAATGAACAGAAAATACAACATATTGAAATATTCAAATTGTATTAAGGCATAACAAGCTATTTCGGACAATAACAAAACAACACACACGATTCTAAAAGAGGGAATGAGAAGAGAGAGGGAGAGTTTAAAGCAAGAATATTATGGAGGAAGGAAGTTACCTTTCTTGAAGCAGTGTTTTGGGACAACAACGAGCTAATCAACGACGAAGCGATTCCACCACCTATGAGCTGAGAATTTCGATGAACTCGAAAGTGTGATGAACGGAACAAGAGAGTGAAACTAAGACCCTAACTAGTTCTCCTCTCTGTTTTGAGTGTATTTCTTATATACTTCTATATCTATTTTTGTTTTCAAACCCCTTTGTGAGTTGTTCTCTTTGAATGTAAGTTGTGGCTAAACTTAAAATATAAAGAGAAGATGGTTTTATATAGACGAAATATTAGGTTGAATTGAAGGAGGGAAACATACGAAAGAATGGCATAAGGATGAAATTTGAAATTCAAAATTCGGAATTCCTATTTCAAGGACAAGAATACACCAATTGATTCCAAACTTCAACAAATCGGAATAGAGAGGAGGAGAGGTGGACGACTTTGATTGATTCAAGCGCCCTTGAAGCTTGACGTGGTGAAATCTCTCGCGAGTAAGGACGAGGAACGTGGCTACACCTGTTGTACGAGCGTACTGTTGTATGAGTTGTCAAGGCGAAGGAGGAAGATGATGTACTGTTGTACGCGATTGGAATCGTGTCTCACGCCTTATGTTTTGATGTTGTTGTCGTTGTTGTATTCACATTGCGTGATTAATGAATGCTTGTGAGTGTTACTTCTCTTAATACAATGTGTCCTTTGTGATCATTGGAAGTGCTGGAATTATCGATTTGTAGCATATACCTTGTTTCATAGACGTTGTTGTTGTCGTTTGGAATGGTGTATTGTCTCTACTTGTTGTATGTATTTAAAACGTTAGAGTTGAATGTGGGTTGGGTGTTACATGAATTGGGTCAGTGGGGCTGGCCCAACTTTGGTCTTTTGATGGCTTGGAGGTGAGGCAAGAGAGGGGTTAGATTTGTAATTAGGGAATAGCCAAATAAATTAACAATTTAGCCAAATGAAGCTAAGATTGTAGCCAAATTGAGTTGGTTTGGTGAATATGACTAGAATTTTAATAGGACAATTAATATAATTAACTACCAGCTTCTTAATCTTAATGAAATAAAATAGTTAACCTAAATATAAACTAATTGACTCAAAATTATAACCATAATTTAAAGTAGACTAATTTAATGAAATATTTAACTAAAAAATATAAAATCTTTCGAGCTTCTTTAATTTTACAACGATTTAAAATAATTATTTTTATGAAATTCAAGTTATTTTTATATAATATTGTCATTTTTGGAATTTCTATATAAATATATA
>NW_006239458.1:168786-173987 GCF_000226075.1 Solanum tuberosum
TTTAATGCAACAAATTAAATAACGACCATCTTAACCTTAACAAAATAAAATATAATAAACTAATTGACTCAAAATTATAACCATAATTTAAACTAAACTAATTTAATGAAATATTTAACTAAAAATTTAACATCTTTTGAGATGATTTTCAAATGTTTATAAAATTTACTTATTATATACAAAATTATAATATATATATATAAATTAAATTCCAAAAGTGACAAAATTATATAAAAATAACTGAATTTCATAAAACTAATTATTTTAAATCATTTGAAAAATTAAAGAAACTCGATGATTAATCTATAATGTAGATGGTCAAAATTGGGTATCAACAATAATTACCAGCCTAGTAATTACACAACCTAGTAATTACATTAACTTGTTTGTTGCCACAATATAATTATAGTGTTATTATCAATGTAGTGTTTGGTTGCACAAGTATAATCATAAGGGTTTATTGAATTTTAAAAATAAAAATAAATTATCTATAATTAAAAATTTATATTAGACAAACAAGAGCCTTTATAAATGATATTAAAATGGAATATTTAAGACGTAGATTGGCTTTTGATAATATATTAATTAATAAACATATGTCCTTAACTAATATTATAAAAAAAATGATTTATATTTTTCAATTTGGTATATTTTAATTAAAAGTACAAAATTTCTATGAACATCAGGAAATGCATGTTTGACAAAAAGATTAATATTATAAATAATGTAATAAAATTATAAAAATATTTGACAAATAGATAATCTATCAACTCTAACTAAAAAAATAGCTTTCTATGTAAAATATCTAGTTAATACTTCTAAAACAAATCAAATTAAAAATATAACATAAGATCTAAATTCAAAACAAAAAATTTAACATAATACTCTTATGTCAAATTTCAACATAACAAACAGAAATATGATTTAAAAGAAAAGAAAACTGTAAGTTCATAACCTTATTTAAATATGAATTCTACTTTAATTTAAATATTAGAATACTATCAAAACTATACTAATGATTTTTTTTATAATACAAAAAGTTACATGGAATCACATGAAGTAAAGGTTGATAATGAGAAGGAAATGAAATATAAATAATAAAAAATAAAAAAATATTTTTAGAAAATATTTGAATAATAAAAATAATAAATAATTTAAAATAATAAAAATAAAAAATAAATTAAAATGAAAAAAAAACTAAAAGGAAGAAATTAAAAAAACTTGTAATTACACCACATAATTATCAGTAATTCACAGCCTCTCCTTTTGAATTAGAGAGTGTAATTACCACCGGCCAATTACACTCAAATTACATGCTGACCAAATAATTACGTGGTCATACAAACATGCCAGACAATGTAATTACACCCAATTACATCAAATCCAATTAAAAAATATATATTATACTAAAATGACGTTTCTTTAACATAGTTTATGAAATTTAATTTTCTGTTATTCTAAATATGTAAATTTATTTATTTGAATAAAAATATTAAACAGAGAAAAATTCTAAAAATGACACATAAACTATTTGTGGACCGTTACCTTTTTTCTTGGAGAAATTAATTAGATAGACATTCGGGCTAATTGGAAAATGTATATAATAAGTGTATAATCTGTATATAAAATAAATATCTATATACACACCTTTTCAAATAAATAAATATATATATATAATAGGTGTTTTCATATTTTTTGTTTTTTTTCAAAAAGCAATATTTACGATAATTTAAAGTATTTGGTACAAGTCGAAAAAAATTTAAGTTGTTTTTATATTTTCTTAATATTTTTGTCGATATTTATATTTTTTGCTCATTTACAAAAAAAAATTAATTTTGAATTTTTTTAAAATCATTATTTTTTGATATTTTAAAGTTATTGGTTCAAGTCCATTTTTTAGGACATTTACGAAAAAAATAATTTTTGATTTTTTTCGAAAAGCTATATTTTCGATATTCTAAATTCATTGGTGCGAGTCGAGAAAAAATTTAATTTTTTTTTAATAATATTTTTGTTGATTTTTATATTTTTCGGTCATTTACGAAAAGAAAAAGTTTGATTTTTTTTAAATCATTACTTTTTTATATTTTAAAGTTATTGGTGCAAGGCAATTTTGTTTAGGTGTTTTCGGACTTTTAATATATTTTTCTTGATATTTATATTTTCGGATGTTTACAAAAAAAAAAATTGAATTTTTTCTTGAAAACCATTATTTTCTATATTTTAAAGTCATTGGTGCAACTCAAAAAAAATGTTTAAGTGTTTTTATATTTTTTTTATATTTTTCAGGAATTTACGAAAAAAAAAAAATTCTTTTTAAAACCATTATTTTTGTCACGCCCCAAGTCCCATTGAGACGGACAGGCACTTGATGCCCTAAAGGCCCAAGATAACCAACTTATTGCTTATTGTACATGCAACTATGATAACTATAAATCTTTGATGAGTATAGGTCAAGTACCTTGATAAAAGACCAACATAGATAGGCCCAAAATAAATGCACATGCTAGGCCGTTGAAGCCTTAATTACTAGAAACAAGACATAACGATGCTTTACTTTGACATTTGATCTACAAAGCCTCTAGAAGATAGACACTTAGCTTATAACGGGACAGGACCCAATTATACCTGATGTAAAACGGATTACATCAAGGCCATTTACTAGAAGCCAAGCTCAAGACCTTCAAAGGATGCAAGGGCTATTCATGAAGATGGAGGTGCTCTAGATGGTGTTGATGACAAGCAAGGACTTTCATGCCTTGAAAATTGCTGAAGAAGTCCCTTTCGGCGAGTAGGGTCCGCTTGGCACATCACCCAAGAACTTAGGCGATGGCCCCAGTCCGCCTAATATTACAGAACGTGACTAGGGACTGAAGAATTGCAGAGAAGCTCGCCGACCAGGTTGGCGAATTGCCAAGTGACTAGGCGAGCCCGACTTGGCTCGCCCTTTTGTCTTTCGGGTCACTTTTGGGCCTTTTATCCTAAACCCTATAAATAGCTGGTTAGGTTTCCTTTTTAGACTTAGATTATTTTTTATGTTAAAAACTGAAAACTCATGTTTGAGTGTTGAGAGCTTGGTTAAGCTTTTGTTGCCTTTTGTTAGAAACATTGGTTGCTTGGGATATCGATTCCCTTGAGGTCATCGTAAGAGATTCGCTGCTTGATTGTGGATCAATCGATTGAGGTCTTTAGAGGTTTAATATATCTTTAGGTTGCTTTTGATTTCCTTTTCTTGTGTCAATCTATTTATCTTTACTTTCCATCTTTGATTTTCGCATTAGATTGTAGCTCTTCTTGTGAGAATTACATCATTTGGTATTATAGCCAAGCCTAGCTTCGTTCCTACGAATCTAGTCTTGGGGTTTTGTTACAAAAAAAATTGTTCATTTTCGTTTTTGTGATTTCGCTGAAATGGGTTTCTTAGATCTGAGTCTTGTTTGAGTTTCTAAGGTTGGAATAGTGTTCTCCAACTATATTTGAGTCTTAGGTTGAGATTGGAAGGAGTTTGGAGCTTTATTGAAGAATCCACCATTGTAGACTTGAAGAACACAAAGTGGGTTTTGAAATCTGAAGGTTTTGTCTTGGAATTGAAGGTTAAAAAGTATTGGGTGTTGTTCCCCATATCAAGGATAGCCTTCACCTAAATTTTCATGAAATTCCGAGACAAAAATTGTAAGGGTTTTATTTTGGTGTTCATCATGTTGTTCATGTTCTTGAAAAACATACATATCTTCAAGGAAGAGAATATTTGAAAAAGCAAGTGTTTGATTTAAAAGGGCAAGAAAGAGAAAGAGTAAAGGTGTTTGTAAAAACGAATTTACTAAAAGGGTAAGTCCTAAAGGACAAAAGGACAAGACAGGGGGGACCACTAGATTTCAAATTTCAGAGCATTGAAGGAGCTGCAGAGAGTCCATTGGGCGAGCAAAAGTGTGCATCGCCTAACCAATCGGCGGCTCGCTGTCACGACCCAAGCCTAGTCACTAAGTCAACAAGAGTATTCCTAGGGGAACAAGGTAAGGGATATTCTTCACAAACCCCTTTTTTTTCTAACTTTAAACCATTAACCGGGGTAAAATCCGAAAAAGGTTCTATTAACTCATCCGGAGAACTCTAAGCCTCATAGCCTCATAAGGCATCATACAAGATAAGGTAGTACCGGAAATCAACATAGCACTTACTCTCATATGAAATTACCACATACCGGTACCTTCATCCCAAAAATTCTTCCAAGTCAACCCTAGTAGCATCCTTTTCTAAGGCCGTCACTAGGATATCACTCAAGATCTCATATGAATCTACCACTCCGGGTCTAGATTGCTCCAATTCACTAAACCACATAAGGTGAGAATTCAAGCAAACCTATCTCATAAACATCAAGGACACTCAATAACCTTACCATCTAAGCACATTATCCCGCATTGGGGTAAGCCTAAACTATCTCATTACACAACATGATTCTCAAACCAATGAGGATCTCACTCCTACCCTCTTTTAAAGGAGCTTAATCACTCAACATCTCTAGGTACCACTTAAGAATCACTATTCGTCAAAATCCAACACATCATAAAACTCATAAGGACTAGGTTGAGTTATACTAATCACTCACATATGGCCATAACTAAACCCATGAATATTAAGGACGACACAAAAAAAGTTTGCGATATTCTCTTTATCAAGTCACGAAAGACAAGTATTACTAAGATTACTCCTACAAGGTTCATCACCTTAGATAACTCCTTTATAAACTCTAGAGGATCTTCCTCTATCTTTGGCCCATGGAATTTCCGCAATTCAATAAAACATAAAACACATACCGGAACCCTTAAGATCCACTACCACTCACTCTTTGAGACTTACGGGTAGACATCCTTTCTTGGTTAAACCTTAGAGGAACTTAGAGGAGTTTTGACCAAGAAACCTTTCTCTTTTTCACTAAAGTTGGATCAAGACAACTCTAGACCATGTCAACCCTTATCACCACTTTTGGTGAGGTCTACCAACCAACTATGCCTAGGTAATATCTAAGCACCCTACTTTAGTGACCATGCTTAAGATCAATCTTAAAGTACAACAACTAACCCTTTGAAGTCAACTTCAAAACACAACATAATCCCAACCTAGGGCATATAATTTCTTTTCCCATCTCCACTCTCGGATAGTCTCTTTTGGGAATCAACAATTTGACCATACAGGTTCTACCA
>NW_006239458.1:174087-215231 GCF_000226075.1 Solanum tuberosum
CCGAAGCACATTTTCGGGAATTTTTGGGGTCGTTTCACTCGCCCTTTGGGCAGGTTGCTCGCCGTTACCTTCCTCATAATCACAAATGGAGGAATGAGAAGAAGTCATTTGATGGTACAGAGGAGAGATGACCCCCGCCACAAATGCATTCTGGTATTGAGATACTTAAATCAAGTGCAGGATCTTGAAGGGCTACAATTATCAAAGGATCCAAAGAAAAGGAAGAAGATATCACATGAAAATCGAAAGGATAATTGGAACAAAAAAAGTATCTTTTTTGAACTTCCATATTGGAAGAGTCTCTTGTTGCGACATAATTTGGATGTAATGCATATTGAAAAAAATATATGTGATAATATTATGGGGACAATCATGAATGTCAAAGGAAAGACCAAGGACACAATTAAAACTTGGTTAGATTTGCAAGAAATGAACATTAGGCCAGAATTGCACCCTATCCAAAAAGGGGAGAAAATTGAAGTTCCAACTGCATGCTACACATTGTCTCCCGAAGATAAGCACAAGTTATGCCTTTTCCTAAAGAATCTAAAGGTTCCTGATGGATTTTCATCTAATATTTCTCAATGTGTGAACCTGAAAGATCACAGGATATTTGAGTTGAAAAGTCATGATTGTCATGTTCTACTGCAACATCTACTCCCTCTTGCACTTCCTGGTATGTTGTCCAAAGAAGTGTGTGAACCTCTTATTGAGTCATCTTTGATTTTTTGTATTCTTGGATCAAAGGAGTTGAGAATTGATAACTTGAAACATATTGAAGCTCAAATTCCCATTACACTTTGCAAGTTAGAAAAGATCTTTCCTCCTTCATTTTTTGATGTCATGGTTCACTTACCTATTCATTTAGCTACTGAAGCTAAGATTGCTGGACCGATTCATTATCGATGGATGTATCCTGTGGAACGATGGCTATATTTTCTAAAATCTTTCATCGATAATAGGGCATGTCCGGAAGGTTGTATTGCAGAGGGGTACATTGCAAATGAATGTATGACCTTATGTTCAAGGTATCTACATAGAATTGACACAAAATTTAATCAACCTGAAAGAAATTATGATGGGGGTTTAAAGCAATCTAATGGAGGTTTATCACTATTATGTCAACCCGGAAAAACTCTGGGAGCTAAAACTCCATTTGAGCTTGAAGCAGATGAATTAGAACAAGCACACATATACATATTGAAGAATTGTGATGAATTTTTACCATATCTCGAGTATGGAGAATTATTTCATAACTTCTCATTATTATTTCCGTAGGATTATTTATTTTTTATATGAAATTTATGGTTCACTTCAATTTTGTAGAGAATTTGCACAAACTCATGAAAATGCTCGCCACCTGTCTGATGTAGAATGGAATCGACTATTTATTGAATGGTTTAAAGATAGGGTGAGTAATACATAAACATAAAAGTTTAAATTTTAATATTGTAATACTCATTATAAAGTAATCATCCTAATCTTGATGATAGGTTGCACAATTGCATAAAGGAGATTGTAGTCGTATCATGGAAGATCTGCTCTCGCTTTCACGCGTTCCTACACGATATTAGACGCATTCTAATGGTTACATTGTTAATGGATATAGATTTCATGTAGAAGATTATGATAAAAACGTAAGGACTCAAAATTGTGGTGTCGTTGTATTGGGTGAGAATGATAAAGATAGTGAGAACCTTGATTACTATGGAGTTTTAACAGATGTGATTGTGTTGCAATTCGTCATGGATAGAAGAGTGGTTTTATTTCGTTGTAATTGGTTTGATATGTGTGATGAAATAAAAGGAGTTAAGAAAGATGAGTATGATTTCGTGAGTGTTAATCCTGATAGATTCTTGAAAACAAATGCCATTTGTTTTAGCGGACCAAGCATCTCAAGTGTTTTATGCTAATGATAATTCCAACAAAGGTTGGCAAGTAGTGAGGAAGACTCAACCTCGTGATTCCTATGAGATTGTGGAACAAATGGATGATGATATTGTAGAGTTAGGAAGTCCATAACAAAAGAAACGTAAAAGAACTAATGAGGTGAAGTATATTTTTATGAATTAATATATTCATTGTTACACTGTACGATGACATGATTTCTTTTATTCCTACATTGTCTTAAATTTTTTCTTATTACTTTTTATATTTGGCTCGTTTTGCAGGTTCAAGATGAAACCATTGAAGACTGAAAAAGAGGCTGACTCATCTATGAAGAGTACTATTAGATATACATTTGTCACGCCTGGTGCTATTGGAAAGGGACGAGGACGAGGGCTTAAATCTTTGGCTGAGAGAAGAGACTTGTCAACTAAGAGTTTTGTGTCTCAATCTAGTGATCTGGTTAATGAGTACATGCAAGAAATTGAAACAAGTAAGATATTTTAAATAAACTGTTCAAAATTGATATTAATAGCTCATATTATGTAGCCGTTGTTATTTCTTACAGCTTCTTGCTCTCAAAAGGAATATTCTAAAGTATTAATAATATGATTTGTTTTCTCCATGTTATGTAGGGAAGGGTCGAGGGCAAAGACTTACAAACTCTACTGTGTTAACAAGTCAAGGAATGACAATGATACCTAAGAACTCCATCGATCTTGAGGAAGAGAAAAAGAAAATTAACCGTTCAGCTCATGCATCGACTAATCTAGGTAAGCAATACACCCAAGAATTCGAGACAAGTAAGATTTTTGAAAATCTGCTATGTTTGAAATAAAATTTCCAAGTATCTTGTGTGTACATTCCATTTGTATTTTCTTGGAAACTGTTCTTGGTCTTGGGACTCGTTAAAATGTATCATACTTTTATCACTTTTCTGCCCTCAAGCGAGTCGATAGTGAAAAGTGAGCCCTTGTTATATTTTTTTATATAATGCTCTGTTTTTTTTTGTCTCAAAATCTAATCTTCTCTTTGAGCTGTTGTTATTTCTTACAGCTTCTCGCTCTCAAAAGAAATATTCTAAAGTATTAATTATATGATTTGTTTTCTCCATGTTATGTAGGGAAGGGTCGAAGACAAAGATTTACAAACTCTACTTTGTTTACTAGTCAAGGAATGATAACGATACCTAAGAACTCCATCGATCTTGAGAAAGAGAACAAGCAAATTAACCCTTCAGCTCATGCATCGACTAATCTAGGTAAGCAATACACCCAAGAAGTCGAGACAAGTAAGATTTTTGAAAATCTTCTATGTTTTCAAATAAAAGTTCCAAGTTTGTCTGTAATATCTTTGAACTATTTTCAGTTCCTTACTTTCCAGATGTAGCACATCGTAGCTTCCCAAAGAGCAACCACAACTTCGATCAGTCTTAAACTTCTTCTAGTTAAAAAAGAGGATGAAACATGCTTGATATGCTGAAACATGTATTCATATTTTCACACCTCCAGCTTATGTGCACAATAAAATTAGTAGTAACACTATCTTACTTTTATAAATGTCACAGATTTTTCCTATTTCATGGCTGCATCCATTTTTTTCTCTACTTTGTATTCCTATGTCAAGGCTGAAACACTATGCTAAAGTATTGGTAATATGATGTGATTTCTCCAGGTTCTACAGGGAAGGGGCGCAGACAAGGACTTAAAAGCTCTACTTTATGTACTAGTCAAGGAATGGGAATGAAATATAACAACTACATGACTTCTGAATCTGAGGTGGGATGTATCAACAAGAGTGCTCTTTATGCTAATCAGCATATTAAAACTCCTTCTATAAGCACAAGAGCAAATTCGACCATGTCGTCTAGTCAAGAAATGCAAAGAATGGATAAATCGATTCTTGAGAAAGAGGATATGCAAACTAATCTTTCATTGCCTCCATCAATTGATCAAGTTATGGAACATTCTCAAACAACTGAAAAAGGTACCATATTTTTAAGAAATATCTCATTAATTTGTAAACCTAAATTTGATTTCTATAGTTTTTGCTAAATTATGCACCGTAGGTTCATCAAATCCTACAAAGGTAAGAAGATTCGAGGGAGCAACATGTGCAAAGAAGTTGCTTCACTTGAAAATGGAGAAAAGCTGAAAGTAACATTTTACAATAATCGAACTGTTGGAACAAATAGCAAATTGTTTTCGAGGCATTTGGGAAAAATTGTTCGTGACCGTAATATATGTCCGTTGGTAGTAACCTCTTGGATGTATATTAAGCAAGAGAAGTTAAATCACATGTGGGCAGCTGTTGAGGTAACAAATTTAAACTTCATTCAAATCTTTCATTAACATAAGTTTCACACCATTCTCATGTGTTACTGAAATCTTATTTACTCGAGATATCGAATAGAAAAGTGCCATGGTATTGGTACCTCTATCTAATAATATTTTCAAGGTGACAAGGATTTGCCTGTAATATTGATCCAACAAATGTGTTATTGTTCTACGAGCGCTTTAGTCCTAGAAGCGAAAAGCGAGACTTCAGTAACAGCGGGAAAAAACTTTGTTTTGCAATTTCCCCTGTTTTGTTTTTTTTCTTTTTTGCAATATAATCTTTGATCTGATTTTTTCTTTCAGTTTTGTAATTCTTCTTCTCTGCTTTGTATTGCTTTCTCTGTTATGCTCAGTAACATTACATCCATATTCACAAAAGCAACAGTAACATTACATTACTCTCTTGGGCAATATCAGCACAGCAGACCACTAAGAGTGTACTCTAATTAGGAGTGAGTTTACATGTTGTACTCGACCTGCATAAGACAGGTTTTTAGAACCCCATGTGTTCACTCTACTACTCATCTTGTTAATCAAATCTTCACAATCAATTGAAGAGAGCCTCTTTGCTGATATAAGGATACCCAAGTATTTAAACTGTAGTTTCCCTTGCTCATACCCTGTTAGTCCACTCTATTTATGCTTAAAAGTTAAATGAGGAGTGTTCTAAAAAGTGAGACTAGTAATCCTTAATTTTACACAACTAACATCCTAAATGAATGAGGATAGTAAAAGAACTACATCTAACGAAAATTCCTGTCCCGATTTTTGT
Source organism: Solanum tuberosum (assembly GCF_000226075.1). Lineage (NCBI taxonomy): Eukaryota > Viridiplantae > Streptophyta > Magnoliopsida > Solanales > Solanaceae > Solanum > Solanum tuberosum. Next base: position 179,083 of record NW_006239458.1, read on the forward strand.
AGCACAAATTTGAGGCTGTTGACATGAATGATCATCGTGATCATCTCTTGGGATGGATGAATGAGTTATGGAACAAATGGAGAGGATACTTGCATGCAAAATATATGAAGGATAAGCCCATTCAATAATCTCTCAAGAATATCCCAAGGGGAGTAGACAAAAAAGAATGGGAATGGTTAGTAAAGGAATATTTTACTTCTGAAAGTTTTTAGGTATGTATATTGGTTAAGTCTATGACTAGGAAACAACCTAGAAGTTTGTTAAGGCATGAAATTCCTTATGTTTTAATAATTTTGTTATAATTATTCTAATTAAGCTTATTGTTTCACAAATACAGGCAAGAAGCATCAGAAATGCAACAAACCGATCTAAGTTAAAGATGCTTCATCATATTGGTAGCAAACCTATTCGAGAGACTATTTATCAAAAGGTATTGTTAAAAAACTATTTTCCTTGATGGAGTATTTACGAGGTTTGTGTCGTTATTTGACATGTTTGACTTTGATGTAAAGGGTGGGAAAGATGGCAATCCACCAGATTTGGCGTCTATTTTCTTTGAGACTCGTAAGAAAGATAACAAGCTTGTTGAACCTGAAGCAATTGAAAAACATGTACGTTTGGTAAATTGAATAAGTTAATCTCTTGAAATTGTTAAGTGTTTTGATAGAAAATGTCCTTTTATATATTTTGTAGGCTCAACATGAGGAAATGGTTCAAGAAGATCCATCTCTATCTAGTATAGAGATTGTTGAAATATGTTGTGGACCACAAACTCGTAGCCATGTATTTGGATTTGGGGGTGGAGTAAAGCCGAAAGATTTGAAAGGTGGATCTTCTTCAAAGGCTGAACTATTGTCTGCTCTACGTTCAACTCGAGATGATAACAAATTCTTGAATGAAGAAAACAAATCCTTGAATGCGGAAAACAAATCCTTGAATGATCACTTGTCTACCTTAGAAGATGAGATGAAAGAAATAATGAAAATGAAAGAATTATTTGCTGCTCAACAATCACATGTTCCACCTACAATATCGCCTGTTTCAACTGAATGACAACTGTTCTGCTGACCAAGTAATATTATACCCGACTTTATTTTATTCCTGAGATGATAGTTCTGCCTCAATCTCTCTACGATGTCCTCATCCTCGTTGTGAATGGTTTGGCTTCTTTTTTTTCCAAGTGAAAGATGAAATACCTAAATGATATCATCAAGATTCTCTTCTAGAGAAGTTACAGACTAAGCATCCACAACCTTAAATAGGTCTCATATAAGTTCACTGCCATACATAATAGCAAACAATAGTCTGTACGACGGAAAACTAGCAGTACCTAGTTCCGAAGTTCCACATCCCTTATATTTATAGATAGAAACTGTTGGGAAGCTCAAGAAAAAGTAAGTTTGCATAATCAAGGACTGTTTTACGACAATGAAAGAACTTGCTCCTATAAAGTTTTATGTATAATGTTCTTGAGTTGTAATAGTTTGCTTTGAGTTGTTCTTAATTGATTGTAGTAGCTGTTGTTTTGTGTTTGTGAGGGACTTGATTCATTTAAGAGACGTTTTAAGAGGTTAGAAGTTGGGATTGTTGTCAACAGTTCTCTACGTGTTAGAAGGGAGGTTGTAAACCATAAATTGCTACAGTTTAGTTGAATTTTTGGAAAATCTTACAGAGGTGAGTCGTGGTTTTGCCTTCCTTGACAAAGGAACTTTCTGCTCAAAGAACGTGATTCTCGGAGTACATATATAGGTAACAACCAAACTAAACATGATAAATAAGCTTCACTATTGTACTGGTTTAAATGATATTCGGTCATTTCAGGAGTATATTTTTTGAGTTTCAGTGCTCATATGGTATGAAAACTAGAATTATAATTGTTGGATGAATAGAATCAATGTTTGCTCATTTCAAAGTATTTCAAAGCTAAAAATAGACTAAAGGATTAAGAATTTTAATATTGTTGTCTCCAGCTACAGATCAGTCATTCAACTCTTGTCCCTGCAAATGCCTGTGAAACCAAACCTGTTGGTATATATCTTCTGACTTGGATCCACAACCAGCACAATGTTTTCATCTATTATCCATATGCACTTTCTTGTCATTGCTGATTATAATACTGATCTATTCTCATTGCTTTCATTTTTGTAATTACTAGTCTACATTAGCCTTGTTATCAAGTTCTGCTTGTTCTTTTTCCCGGTTCCACTGCTCTATTCTTGCACGCCTCTCTTCGCTGCCATCCATAACTAGACATAATAGTGGGTCTCATGTGGAGCCTCGAACATCAATCGCCTGATAAATATTTGTGAATGCTTTGTCAAGTTAGTTCTAGATGATGTTTTCACACAAGAGATTTCTGCCCTGTTTTTTTGTTTATAGCAATTGTGTTTGCCTAGCTTATTTTTCATTCCTACTCGTCTCCAAAGCTATTAAGTCCTTTGTTTCTATTATGAGACAAATGTTATGTATTTAAGTTGTAAATCTTCAAATTAGATATTGGATTCTCGGTTAATGCATCTCAAAGTTTTCTAATAGATTTTTTCTTATTTTCTAGCAGCTTTTGTTGATGTTTCTGGATGACACTTGATGAAGATCGGAACTTTAATTTTTTTTGCCTAGCTTTTGTTCATTCTCCAGTGCAAGATACAAGTTTAGAAGAAGATGAATGAGCTCACTATTAGTTTGCTACAAATTTTATGCAAAACTTGATGTCATAGTCTAACTCGGATGTTAGCTATTTTTTTTTGGTTAGGAAGTATTCAAACTAATATCATGGATGTAAACTAGTTTATTCTAATTAATCGCTCTCTTTACATATATCTTCTTCTCTCTGTCTCTATATATACATATATATCATCTTTTTGTAGCAAAAATTTTAGTAGCAATTTGATATTTGTTGTAATGTATATTAGTGGTCAATCCAGGACAAGAATTATTGCTGATCTCTAAAGGTTAATCTATGACGACCAGGCTTGTTGCACGTCTCTATTGGATAATCTAGACCAAGAAATGATGCTCGTCCCTAAAGCTATTCTAGGACGGGGTTGTTGATAGTCACCAAAGCAATTCTAGGACGAGGTTGGTGATAGTCGCTAATGTATTTCTAGGACCAGATACTACTCGTCTATAAAGATATTCTAAGGGCAGCTCTTTAATGGTCGCTAGAGATTACTAGGACCAGATCTATATCGTCTCTAAATATTATTACGACTAGTTTTTGGTAGTCGCTAATGAGTTTTACTGACCTAGAAAATGTATTTCCCAAAATATATTTGGTCTAATTGAGACCATAAATACTGTCTCTGAAGGTGTTTCGCGACGAGATTGGATCCCCGTCCCAAAACCTTTTAGAGATTGGTTTTTTTGTCCCGTCGCTGTTGAGCGATAGCGAAGGAAGCTTTTAGGACGGGTGGCGACCATATTTTTCAGGTCTCAAATGCTCGTTTGGGACCAGATTTCGACTTTCAGGGACCATATTTCCCTTCCTTAGAGATTGTTTTTCTTGTAGTGATATATAACATGGTTATTGTATAGAAAACAAAAGCCTTTGAAATCGGGAGACATCCTATATAAACACTCCACCATATCTTAAGTACAAAGCTACTACCACTAGTTCTAATTCCTGGGTGCAGTTTCACTTGTTTTTATTTACTCACCTAAAACATATGCAAATGATTTTCTATGTTGTCTTTTAACTCTTGAGAATTTTTCTCACTAGTATTCGGGCCATTAGAATCGAGCAGCTTTCTTAGTAAATTCAAACATTGGGGGCAAGTGTGGGAGAAGTCTCCTATAATCTTCTGTAGTAATGAGGTTCTGAGACAGCCCAACAAGTTAGGCATGTCCTAGCTAACTAATGGATTTTCTGTAACGATATAACAAGCGAGTGTGCTCCAACCCTTTTCTATGCAAAGGAACCAAATAAGAACAATTGGCATATATGATCAACCATCCTCTCCTTTTGTCAACCTATGATCGCAACATTATTTAGTTTGCTCCATACACATGCATACTAACCCATCTTTATTTTGTATGAGTGATGTAGGTGCCCCCTAGGGTACCACACTGGTCAATGTATCTTCTATCAATGAATTTTTTTATCTACCTCTTTATTCATCTAACTATTAAGATTGGGTACTAAAATTCACATCAATGCTACAATGTTTTCTCTGTCTAATGAAAGTATAGAAAAACAATTGTTTAGGGAGTTCTTCTGGTGCACCTTTTCAACTGGTTAGGATCCAAGAGTCAATATCTCTGTATCTCTCTGTATTTTTCCACATCACACGCTTAATAAAAATGCTCTATAATAAAGACATAACCTATGTCACCTATTCCTTTAACACTCATTTACATCATTTTCTTGTGCTATCAGGGAACTTCACCTAGGTCATACTTCCATTCTATGGGTATTTAAATACAATCCTCCTTCATTTCCTATTTAACCAAATACTCTTCTACTAGTGATTAATTAATGCTACGTCTTGCTCTACTCTTAATATTCTAATAGAGCATATTTTAGTCACATTCTATTCTATAACAAAAACATAAATCACAGTAGGAAAAGAAAATACAAAGTTTTATATGAACAATTGAAACACTTGTCCTGTGAGCTAACAACCATAAGGATAACGTGTTGACCTAGAGTGATCATACGAACCTATCTTATAATTCCAGCTATACCCGAGAAGATGGCTAATCATTGGGCCCCATTCATCAATTAAGAATATCTTTAGCCAATACCACTGTGGTATATTCACATATCAGACTATGGTTCTACCACATGTTTTAACTAATAAATAGCTAAATCAACAACTTCTATTTCCAACACATGCATAATCTGAAAGACTTAATTTCTATTATTGACAAGGTACTAACTGCCCTCTATAGGATTAGATCCTCAAACCACTGAAGGAGTCATGTGGAGAAAATCTTGAACTCTCTTACAAGTCACATTCTCCTAAGAAGTTGTATACTGTGGCAGCCCATCTCTATGACTAGGTAACCATTTACTGCGCAACTTATGAATAACCCTATTATATTAGATGAATCAAGACGATACAAGTGGTACAAATGCAACTGTAGATGAGACCTTACAAGTAACACATAAACTTTGATAAGCCTTTCTCTGAATTTCGATAACATGAGACCTTTCTCTGGAAATTTCTTTTTAGATGATGCTGGTGTTGGCCTATTGGCAACCATTGATCTTAACTATTGTAGGAATAATTTGGATGAAATAGATCATAATATGAGTGGGAATATACTTCTTAATATAGCTCTATCGCACGATCTAGATTATGAAATGTCACATTTCCTAAATGTCCAAGCAGCCCCTCAATTATAAATGTGGCGCACAAAACATTCATAAGTAAGGCTAGAACTAGACACAACTTTGGAGACACCCTAGGATGACCTACTCTGATACCACTTTTTTTCACACCCCAATTCTTATTGAGATAGACAGGCACCCGATGCCCTAAAGGCCCGAGATAACCAACTTATGTATTGTGCTTATTGTACATGCAACTATGACTACTATAAATCTTTGATGAGTATTGGTCAAGTACCTTGATAAAAGACCAACATAGATAGGCCCAAAATAAATGTAAATGCTAGGCCGTTAAAGCCTTAATTACTAGAAACAAGACATAACCACGCTTTACTTTGACATTCGATCTACAAAGCCTCTAGAAGATAAACACTTAGCTTATAACGGAATATGACCCCATCATACCCCTTAACTAATATATATAATCTTAATATAGCTTATATTGAGAGATTTTATTAGCTTGAGTACCTGTACCTGTGGCATAAAAATTGAAAATGAGTTTCATAAGGAGTAGGAGTCCTAGTTGTAGTATGTTACAGTTCTTAGCGTAAGTATTTTGTCACACCACAATCTAGGTGAGGCAGACAAGTCCCATATGAACACATGATTTACAAGTGACCTATGATGAGAAAGTAAACTACTATGCAGATAGATTTACTAATGAGAAGCTTCATATACAACACATGTTGACTAGCTGAACCGATACATGTGTCAAGTGAAACTATGAATACAGATGATAGTTTTACAATGTCTACAAAGCCTCTACTGGAATCCATAATTGTACCACTATGAAAATATGCATAGTAAAGATTCGGCAAAGCCCCGAATCAAACTAGAGCTCACCAACAACCGTTGAGTATCTACTAGTTGAGTACCTGTACCTGCAACATGAAATGAAGCATCCCCAATAAGGGACAGTCAGTACGAAGGAATGTACTGAATATGTAAGGCATTATACAACAATATGTAAAATGAGAGCTCAAGTGAAACCAAATACCAATAGATAATGATTAGAGACCACCTCTTCTTATACTTGTGGAATCGTGTATGTTACATTCTTTTCTTTACTTTTCTGTGCATTATAATATTTATAATACATATGATACAAATGACCAGATGATCAGTGGTAGAAGAGGATGACCCATGCTAGGCATTTAAACCTTTGGGATGCTGTCCTCATAATTCCACAAATTGGGATCGGCTCATGCTAGGCTTTCGCCCCTGAGCTGCCACCCTTCTATACCAATTGGGATCGACCCATGCTAGGCATTTGCCCCTGGGCTGCCACCCATAATTATACAGATTGCTTCACTTAGATTTTTTAATTTTGAGATTGTTGTTTTGATGTTCACAACTTTTTTGAGATTGTTCATTAGATGATCACAACTCTTTTGAGATTGTTGTTTTGGTGGTCATAAATCATTGTTGAGATTTGGAACTATGGACCAGTAGTAGAAGACATATGAAAATGGACGTAACAATGACATGGGAAGCAAATGTGACATGAACGTTTAATACTTAGGAGCTTATATGACTTAGTAAGCATTTTGACATATCAAATTGAAGCATATATCAAGTAGGGAACATATGAACATGTGAAAAGATGACATATATGATGGAATAGATAATTGAAGCAAGTTGGCAAGATGCAGGCATATTGTATATCCAACATATAAACATACGTACCATGTGTAATCTAGAATCATTTTGATTTATATAAGGGTAATACGTGCCAAGGGCACTTCGACAATGAAACAAGTTTAAACCTTGCATGCTAATACTTGGTAGAGTAAGCAAGTACATTTAGTAATAAATTCATATTAAAGTACTCACTTTAATGCTCTAGGGAGTAGGAGCTGCATATATGGATCAGTCACTACCAAGGGCACATAGAGAGCTTACTTTGTAATACAAGAGTTGGATTCATGCCAAAGAAATAGGAAATCGAATAGCCTTACATACCTCAATTCCCAATTCGTATAGCTTACGAAGTGTCAACCTGTCCTTTAACGTGATAGTCTTTATCTACAACAATCAATCATTAAGGCTAATATTAGTAGCTTACCAACCAACTCGGGATATTTCAACTCATCAAAATAGTAGCCAGGCAGCCAACCCATAATCCTTCTAATTGATTGTTTTCTTCCATAAATTCTGTCAGTTATAGTTATTTACACGAAACAACCTTCCCATGGAATGGGCAGTGAACTTACCAAAATTTTAATTTAATGGTGCATCACCATAGCTTATAAATCTACTCCCTATAGCTTTCCGCAATCATTATCTAAGTACATCCATGACCTCCCTTAAACAAATAAATACAATAGTAGTCCTCAACACTAAAAAATAATCAAAGGACTTGAATTTATGGTTTTCAATCACCATCCCACGAGTTGCAATAAACAAGTAAGTCTAGAATTCTCAAATAAACTAATAAGTAGAGGTTGTGGCAGTGCCCTTACCTTGGTTATCTAAATATGTTATTCTCGTTCAATTACTGTTTTGTAACATTCTCTTAATCTTTGGAAGAGAGTGGCAGAACCTTGGTTGCCAACACATATAGCTATCTCTAGTTCACTCCCCTTGAAGAACTATTCAATATACTTGACACAATAGAGGAGAGAAGGTGATCTTGTGGCTGCTTTGGACGAAATAGGATGAAAAATGGTTAGAACCCTAATGGGAATATTGGGTGGCTGTTTCATCTTGAGAGAGAGAAATATATGAACTTGAGAGCTTAAAATTTGGATAAGAGGAAAATGAGACATTTGTATCAGATTTTTGGCCTTAATAGGTTCTCTTTTTGCCACCTTTCTTGTACTTCATTTGCAGCCAACACGTGTCTTTAATTTAGGCCACACATTTAAGTAGGTGATGCACCTACTTTTCCATTCAAATTATTACTTGTGGGCTTGGAAAGATTGGGCTTTGGCTGTCCATTTTCCCATTATTCTTCTATTCAACTTGGGCCAGATTAATGCAAGTAGGTGTAGTGTACTTGGCCCAATAACATGGTCAAAAGAGTCTTAGTAGGTGATACACCTACTTGGTCTTTTGGGCTGGTCAATAAGTCAAAGTAGGTGATGCACCTACTTGTCACCTACTAGCTTAGTTAAGTCAAGCAAGCATCTCAATATTTAATTTCATTTTTAGACCTTAATACCTTTAACTTTACTTAAAACTTATATACACTATGTCACTTTAAAATTTAGACTCAAATACCACCTTATGATCTCAAGTTTAAATACTTCCATCGACGTCAACTTAATCGGCTCGCAACAAAATCTATAGACAGTTCACTTTAAACTTATTCTATTGTCACTAGTCGCATAGGAAACCGAGTCCATAACTATACCACAAGGCAATTTATAATTATCATATAAATAGAACTAATACACGTAGGATACGGGGTGTTACATATTTAGTCAGCTATATGTAATAGGAGTCCTATACAATATATAACACAACATAGCAGCTTCTCTTGCCTATATAATGGTAGGTTATTAGGTTGACAACTTATTGACATACATAATACAAGTTTAGCGCATTCTTCTTAAGCTTAAGAATGCTAAACTTCTTCATGGTAGCAGAAGCTTGGTTTTAATACAAAATCAATTTATATCCTGAACCGTGTACCACGCATAGTGGCTAGTTCATCATCCTCAAGCCTCTCCCTCTCCACAACCTCCCTTCATCAACTCATAGCCATATGTCCTACAAAATTAAAGCCATCAAACTATCAAGTTTGGAAAACCCAAATTACTCAATTGATGCAAACCCTAAAAGTTGGTGAGATTATTGTAAAGGATCCGCCATACTCTGTCATAGTAGACGAAAAAGGAGGAGAGATAACGAACCCTAAATTCCTTTAATGGGAAGAAAGAGATGTCTTGGTTAGAATTTGGCTCAATGGAACCATGACTAAGGAGTCATTGTTCCTTATCATCAGATGCGATTTAGCAAAACAAATTTGGCAAAGTCTTGAGGACAATTACCTACAAGCTAGCAAAGACAAGGAGTTTCAACTAAAACAACAGATTCAGAGTATCAAGTTGGGATCAAAAACTATGGATGAATATGTGAAAGAATTCAAGGAAATTTGTGATAGCCTTACCGCTATACATAAACCCTTAAACGAAGACAGCAAAGTTATAAACTTTGCTAAGGGTCTTGGAAGCAAATACAGGATTTTGAGGACTGTTATGTTGGGTAAGCCTCCATATCCAACTTTTACTCAATTTCATAATGCACTTGAAGGATTCAACATAAGAGAAGAAGACAGTGAAAAGGATAGTGTCGATCAGGCCATTGCTTTTCAAGACCAGAAAACACAAGGAAATTTTGGTATAGGCAGAGAAAACTCTTTTAGAGGACGGGGACAAGGTCGAGCAAGATGTCAATTCGAACCTAAGTACATTAATGAGGAGACAATCTAATTTTACTGGGAATAATCAGAAGAATGCACGACCCCAAACAAATCCGTGTCAAATTTGTGGAAGAAACAATCACACAGCAGATACTTGCTTTTACAGGTGGGACTACTCCTACCAAATCCAACAAAAAACTCCACAAGGGTTTTCGGCCTTCACTATCAATGAGCCATCCGACAACAATCTCTATAAGGATTCTGGAGAAACTCACCATATGGTCCAAACAACATGTAATTTACAAAATCCTTCTTTATTCAAAGGTAGAGAATCAGTAATGGTGGGTGATGGAAAACAACTCATTTTACTCATGTTGGCAACAAAAATATTGGCACAAATTTACGATTGAAAGATGTTCTAGTTGTACCTGAATTAAAGAGAAATCTTTTGTGAGTAAGTAAACTTGCAAGTGATATTGAATGTCTCTTGAAATTTTCTGACATTGAATTTGTTGTTAAGGACAAGAAAACAAAGAACACACTGGCAAAGGGAAGTAGGAAAGGAGAACTATATGCTTTGGATCCCAAGTATGGAGATGGAGAAGTGCATCAAGCTCTAGTTGCCATACATTCTGTTTTACTCGAAAAAATAAAAGAAAAATGGACTTGTTTACGAAAAATGGCTAAACTTATTTTTTGAAGAGAAATCAATTTTCCAAAAGAAACAGAGTCGCCACATAATTTTTTAGTAAAACTTAAGGAAAAAAAACTTAAGGTTTTCAAACGACTGAAACAGATAAAATCAATTGAAATAAAAAGGGTTCAAGTTCAATGTACATTCTACGTTTTTGAAAAATCGATTAAACTAATGATTTAAGAGAAATTGAATTTCCAAAAGAAACAAAGTCGCCACTTAATTTTTTAGTAAAAATCAAGAAAAAAAAACTTCAGGTTTTCAAAAGACTTAAACAGATAAAATCAATTCAAATAAAAAGGGTTCGAGTTTAATGTACATTCTGAGAAGGTGTTAGGCCCTCGGAATGTCCGCTAACTTGCGGTTGATTTGACTAAAATGACTTTGACTAATTTTGAGAAAAATATTAATTAAGTAATAAAATCCATTTTTTATTTTAAGAGAAAATAAACTAAAGGGGATTTTCTATGGGAAATAATTCATAAAGTGCAAGTCAAACTAAAGAATATAAGTAACACTAAGTGATAAGTAAAAATGTAAATATATTTAAAATTAAGTGTAAGAAAAGAAGAAATGACTTCTCTTGGGAGGTTTAATTAAATAAAAACCAAAATCAAATAAAATGGTTAGTTGATTCAATAACACATATAAACAAGAGTAAAGGAAAGGAATATTGAACTTGGGCCTATGTGCCCAAATTCTCAAATTTGATGGGCCCAAATTTATTTTCCTATCCTAAGTCTAAAAATGACCCAAAAAATGGACATTGCCCATTTTTACACCTGCTGGACCTGTTGCAAATTTCCTTGGGCCTTTGGCCCCCCTTTCATTCTCATTTGTCCTAATATACACTAGGTGTATATTTGATGTATACACCATGTATACCGCTAATTCTTGAACTCCCGGACCTTTAATTTTATTCGAGCTCCGTATTTCTGGATTTCTCAATCTGTATTTTTGTGTTTTGACCTGTATATCATATTTTTCGACTGTATTACTAGTGTATACATCAGGTATATCAGCTTGTTTTTTACTCTTTCGGTGCTTGAAAATTTAATTTCCAGCATTATCTTGCTGCTTTCAACCTGTACACCAGTTTCGCTGACCCGGTAATGGGGCTGATTAGAGCAAGAAGAGAAAATTCTGGGCTTTACTGCCCAAATTGGAATGCAAGGAGAAAAGAGAAGTCCATGAGGACTCAAGGAAGACTCACATGAAAAAATAAAAATAAAAAGATGAGGATTAGTACTCAAACATAGCATCTTAAAACCGCAACTCCAAACGATAACAAGATTTACCAATTTAGGGAAACAATAATGTATCCAAGGGAAATCAACTAAACACATTTCAAGCAAAGCAAGCCAATCGATTGAAATTGAATAAAATAGCAAACAGTTGGCAGTATATAGCTTACAAATAAAGGGTCACTACACCTTGATTAGCAAACAAACACATTGGATTAATTATAGGGTCTCTCTATGGCAATTTAATAGTAAAGACAAACAAGGGGAGAGATCAGGCAAAAAAAATTTAGCTGGACAATTAAATAAAAATAAAATCAGTGGGGTATATTATCTTATGAATTCGAATAGACGAAGCAAAATGATGAATACATGATGTCACAATATTAGATGTAGCAAATAGGGTAGTTAATATGTAAGCATGACAGAAAACTCAGAATAAAATAAGGCAATGAACTTAGATAAAGCTAAACACCATAGAAGACTCTTAAAAAAAGAGAAGAGGACAAGATGCACAAACCGCTATACACTAAGGTCTGCATATTCTCTCAATCTACTGGAACTAGTTAATGGTAGGCATGTAATTCATAGAAATCTCATAGAGTAAAGAAGGCAGAATAAACCAAGACCAAAGAGTAGACATGCTAAGTAAGCTAACGAACATGCTCATGGTATCTTTTGCATCGGCCATAGCCTAGAAGGGTAATAAAAACTCAATTAAGACATGGCAAGCTAATCTAAATCAAGATTGTATACCCTCTAGCAACAAACAACAGAAGCAGTACTTAAAAATCTTGGAGAAAACAACTCGACCAAACCAGACCCAGAGAATATCCGATACAGGAAGACAAGATCAAATACTCAAACAGGAAGAGACGAACACACCCCCGAGACTATCATAACGATTCCTTGAACACCTTCAAAACATATAATATTGTATGAAAATCACACAAAATAAATATAGAATAACATCCTGAAGATTAACAAGTGAATAAAATGAACTTTCCAGGCGAGTATGACTTCCAAGAATTCAAGAAAGACACAGGCAGCCGTATAAGCTCAAATGAGCGTTAAACCATCTTGGAATAAAAAACAAACAACCATGGACTATCAAACAGATTCTATCACTGATTAGCCGCCAACAATGGGTCAAAACGCCTAAATACTAACATGTAAATTGCTTCACATTGTCAAGAACAACACATTACGACTAAGAGATGCTTGAAGCGAGATGAGTATTACCTTTAAAGGTGCAGCAGAACCGAGACTACGAATTGAAGGCAACAAGATTTCTCCACCAAAAACACGAACCGGACAGCAATCGAGAAGCTCAGGCAGCAACTCGAACTCGAATTAACTTAAAGAGTGATGGTGATCAAGCTAGAAGAATGAGACTGGGATGGCAACTAACTCTTCTTTCTTTCTTTCGAATGTATTTCATAGATATGCTATAGCTATTTTTTGATGTGTGATTCTTTATGTCTTAGTAAAATTTTCCAACTTGTTTTCCAACAACCCCTAACAATGGAGAAAGATGAGGCATTTATAGAAGAAAACTAGGGTTCAGAATTTTGGGCGGAATTTCGGATAAGACAAGGGACCAATTCGAAATTCAAACTCCCAATTTCTTTCGCAATTTAGGGGAGACACCCTTTTTCTGAAATTTCAACCCATTCCAGAAGAGGAAAGGGTAGATGGATGCCTCGGATCGGTTCTATTGTCCTTGGGCGCGACGTGGACCGATCTCACAGCTCCAAGGACAGTCCTGCGCTGCTACAGCAGATGCTTTTGCCGAAAAACATGGCTAGAACAATACTATTGGAGAGGGACTTAAAGAAGAAGACAAAGGAAACGCAACGTACTACTTTCTGTCTGCTTCCGTATATCTCCGTTTGAATTGAAGATGAATAGGCATCATTTGATTGGTGTTGTATCACGTTTTAGGTCCTTGAATTTGACGCCGTCTCAAATTGCTATTTTTTTCTGTTGTGACTTGTCGTTTCTGGGCGTCGTTCTTCTTCTGTGAACGTTGCTCATGGTAACGTTAATGTTGTAAGGAATTGGGTCTTGTGTTGAAGCAGAGTTGGGCCAGGTCGGGAGGTGTTGGGCTCAGATATGGGATGATTAGGAGTGAGTTGGGAATTTCCAATTGGTCTGGAAAGATGAAAGGGTATTGAAAAAAAAAACATATGGGCTGCTGAAAATGCAAAATAATGGGCCCAAGATTTGGTCTCCAAATGGGTTTAAAGAAATTGATTAGGTTTTGAATTGAGGATTTGGCCAATGGATTGCAATTTTGGCCAATTGAATTTTAAGAATTTAACCAAATTGAGCTTAATTGGTGATTCGGCTAAAAACTAAATAAGACGAATTAATATAATTAACTAACGAACTTCTTAATCTTAACAAAATAAAATAATTAACTTAATTATAACTAATTAATTCAAAATATAAACTATTAATTAATTAAACTAATTAACCAAATATTTAATTAAAGCAAAATCTTTTTGAGACGGTTTTCAAATATTCTTAAAATATAATAATCATATACATAATTATATAAAACATCTATATATTTTCAAATATTATAAAAAGTGACAAAACTATTTAAAATAACTTGCAAACTATTTTTTCTTTTTTTTTTAGAAAACTAATTATTCTAAATTGTTTGAAATTGAAGAAGCTCGATGATTAATGTAAATTATGGAGGTCCAAAATTGGGTGTCAACACCTGTCCCTCATTTGACTTGGATTGATGAAAGAAATTCGAGGAAAATGAAATTGACAAATCCAATTTTGATCGACGACATCTTTATCCTTCCAAAAATGGCTTTTGGTGCGAACTTTAGGAATTATGGCCGAACCCCCGAAACTGGGTTTTCTACATATCTCAGGCTATATGAGAATTCAGGCCACTTGTAGTTCGATACGCTTGATTTAACACATGATTCTGAAAGAATTCATAATTCATCCCGATATCGAATCATGGAGGTACCAGAATGCTTGAAAATAAGATTTAAGAGCGAATGTTGGAATATAGCCGAGTTTCAACACTGATCCTTCCTACATATCCCTCAACTTAGGGTATCAGGCTGTTTGTAGTTCGACTCAATCGGTTGGAAAGAAAATCTATTATTCTAACATATCCTTTGGTTCAGGAAGAGTGACAAAAATAAATCGAGTATGAAAAGGAGGCTTGCAACCTCTTAGCCATGAATGTTGCATGCTTCGCACCCACAATTAAGAACTTGCATGGAGATAATTTCTGAAGCTTTTGGTGCATTGCCACTCGGATTAGAAAGATGCCTTCGGTGGAAACCAAAACTTCTGGATGCAAAACTGGAACCGATAAACCTAAAGAAAAACCCACATGCCTTTTGATAGGGGTGTGGTTCGATTGTGGTGGAAGTCGCTCCTCAGCTCGCGTCCTAAGAGTTTGACATGCCTCTTCGGACGATGTCCCTGTTCGCTGCTAAGAAAAAGCTCCATGTTGTGCTGCATCCTTTTTTATGTCGTCCGCACCTGTGGTTTGCTTTGAGAATTCATCCTCTTGGGATGCTCTCGAAAAAGACGGAGATGAAACTCATTAACATAAAATGGAATTCAAATGGGGAGATAGCGTCTTTTACCATGTTGACACTTAATTTCTCTCCTCGAACATTTGACGTCAGCTTCCTCCAGTTTGACGAAAAGCAAATAAAGCTTGTATCTTATATTTGCAATATAACCTTCAATGTACTCTTCTTTTGATATCGAAGTAATAAAATAAGTTGATGTAATATGTTGATAGTTCTCTTGACGTCGTTGTTGATGGTTCTCTTGATATTGTTCTTGCAAATGAAAATGATGCAGCCGATGTTGATTTTCTCGTGATGCATGGTTTCCTTCCCTGAGATGTGTGAATCTTTTCTCTTGCGATGCATGACCTCTTTCTATTGCGATGCATGACTGTTTCTCTTGCAATGCATGACTTCTTTCTCTTGCGATTCACAACTTCTTTCTCTTGCGATGCATAATTTCTTTCTCTTTCAATGCATGACTTCTTTCTCTTGTGGTGCATAAATCTCTTTCCCATGATGAATGACTTCTTTCCCGCGATGCATGAATCTTTTCCCGCAATGCACGATATCCTTCTCTTGCTATGCGTGATTCCCTTCTCTTGCTATGCATAAATCTTTTTCCCGCAATGCATGAATCTCTTGCCGCAGTGCATGATTTCCTTCTCTTGCTATGCATAAATCTCTTTCCCGCAATGCATGACTTCTTTCCTGCATTGCATGATTTTTATTTTTCGCAATGTATGAATCTTCTCTTGCAATGCATGAATTCTTTCTCTTGCAATGCATGAATATTTTGATGATGCCTCCCTGGTACCGAACGAAGATAATGCTTCACCGAGCAACATAGGTGATCTTCTAGGTATCTTCTTGGTGGCGATATCGTCTCAATTGACAATATAATTAAAATGACCCTCAGAGTAGTGGTATCATCTCATTTGACAATACGATATGAATGGCTTTCCGGGTGAGAATATTATCATGTCTGATAATATGATACAGATAAACGTCCTCCAGGTATCTTTCGTTGCTGGAAAACAAATAAAATTTCTCTCTTCGAGGTTTTCATTTGTTCTATCTCCGAACATAATTGAATATTCATTATGGACCTCTCCTTGTTGAGAATTTGAATGAAATAATGCTATTCATATTCCCAATTCTTTGGTATAAGAAGCATAAAACTTTTCCTGCATTCACAGAAAAATTGTTAATTTTGGGGAGCTCCTCGTCCTTTTGACTTCTCCTTGTTCATTGAATGGAGGAATATGATGCTGTTGAGGCAAGCTTATAGAGCTGCATCCACAGAAAAATTATTAGTTTAAAGTGAACTGATCTGTGTTGATTCCCTCAGTTGTCTGCTCCTTGTCTGGCTATCTCCGGTTGATTTCTCCAATCTCCCGCTTCTTGATAGATAGGACAAAATATTTTTATGCAAAATAATTGAAACACGGAAGAAAGGTTTTAAGGAAAATAGATTTTCAAAAGTAATATTCAGAAAGGTCACTGCCAAGTGTCATGTCATGTGAAGCTTAATGAACGTCTTTGAAGTTGATGCCTCGAGGTCTTTCTGATTACTTGCTGGGAAGTATTCAAAGTTGTTCTAAACTTGCGATGAACCTTACTGAAATTTTTGAGGTCATCCTCAAAAATTTCTGTCCTAGTCAATCGTCTAGGTGTATCTTGAACTGTTGATGGATTCAGTTATGAAATTTTTGAGATCCTCTCAAAAATTCTGTCCCAGTTGCGACTCTCAATGTAACTTCAGTCTTGACTTTGTTGGAGGGATCGTCTTCTTGAGAATTTTTGAGTCCCTCTCAAAAATTCGGTCCCAGTTTCTATTGTAAAGGAAAATAGAAATTTTACGAGAGATATGACCGAGCCGTTGTAGCGCCTACATATCTCGTTAAGGCAGGAATCAGGCCAAACGTAGTTCAAATACAAAAAGAAACATTAAAAAGGGTAAAAGGGGTGACCGAGGCCGACATAGGCTGCCTACGTATCTCATTCTTGAGAATTCAGATCGAACGTAGTTCATTACAAAAGCGATAAAATTCTAAAAAAAGCGATTACAAGCCAATAAAATGATTACATGGAAATAACAGAAAAACATACTGAAACTTCACACATAATATCTCTTGACAGCATCTGAGTTGATTGGTTTCAGCTTCGGTGCCATCCATCTCAGACAGGACTAAGGCACCTCCAGATAACACTTTGCGGACCATGTAGGGTCCTTGCCAATTTGGTGCAAATTTCCCTTTGTACTCATCCTGATGAGGGAAAATGCGTTTGAGAACCAACTGACCAATTTCAAATATCCTGGCTCTTACTCACTTGTGGAAAGCATGAATCATCCTCTGTCGATACAATTGACCATAAGAAACGGCAACCATTCTTTTCTCATCAATCAATGTTAACTGATCAATTCGGTTGCGGACCCAATCAACATCACTCAATTCAGCTTCTTGGATGATTCTCAATGAAGGTATCTCAACTTCGGCAGGTATAACTGCTTCTGTTCCATATACTAACAAGTATGGAGTAGCTCCAACTGACGTTCTGACAGTCGTTCTGTAACCCAACAAAGCATATGGCAACATCTCATGCCAACCTCTATGATTGTCAATCATTTTTCTCAAAATCTTCTTGATGTTCTTCTTGGCGGCTTCTATAGCTCCATTCATTTGGGGACGGTAGATGGTTGAGTACCGGTGAGTAATCCTGAATTGTTCATATATCTCTCTCATACTGTTGAGATTCGCTCCATTATTAGTAATGATGGATTTTGATACTCCAAACCTACATATCAAATTGTTGTGAACAAACTCAGCTACAACTTTCTTGGTTACCGACTTGTACGAAGCTTCTTCCACCCACTTGGTAAAGCTACAATAGCAACCAAAATGAATATGTGTCTGTTAAAGGCGGTTGGCTCTATTGGACCAAGGACATCCATGCCCCAAGCTACAAACGGCCAAGGTGAACTCATAGCATTGAGTTCATGAGGCGACACTCGAATCAAATCACCATGCACTTGACATTTATGACATTTCTGCACCAACTTGCAACAATCATGCTCCATAGTCATCCAAAAATAACCAGCGCGAAGGATCTTCCTCGCCAAAGTGAGTCCATTCATATGAGTACCACAAACTCCAGCATATATCTATTCAAGAAGCTTTGCAGCATCAACGCATCTGAGAAGACCTAAATCTGGAGTCCTCCAATAAAGGATTTCCCCAGTTGGAAAGAAATTGTTAACCATACGGCGAATTGATTTCTTCTGGTTGAACGTTGCATTCTCAGGATAAGTCCCGGTCTCCAAATACTTTTTGATGTTGAAATACCAAGGAAAACCATTTGGTTCTGCTTCAACATGTGAACAGTGGACATGCTACTCTTTTACCTCTATATCCAAGGGATCAATATAACTTGTATCTGGATGTTTAATCATTGAGGCAATGGTGGCAAGAGCATCGGCCAACTCATTATGTGTCCTGGGAGTGTGTCTGAACTCAATCTTGCAGAATCTTTTGCACAACTTCTGTATATATTGCATGTACATTGTGATCTTTGGGTTCTTTACGACCCAATGTCCTTGAACATGATGAATCAACAAATCTGAATCTCCAATAACCAGCAACTCATGAACGTTCATGTCAATTGCCATCTTTAAACCGAGGATGCAAGCTTCATACTCAGCCATGTTGTTCATGCAATAAAATCGGAGTTTAGCCGCCATAGGATAGTGCTGACTAGATTCTGACACTAAGACCACTCTGATACCTTTTCCTTGGTGGTTTGCCGCTCCATCAAAGAATACCCTCCAACCAGGGTATGCTTCAGAAATATCTTCACCCACAAATGCTGCTTCTTTATTGGGAAAATAAGTCTTGAGCGGTTTATACTCTTCATCGACTGGGTTCTCCACAAGATGATCAGCCAAGGCTTGTGCTTTGATCTCCTTTTGAGTCACATATAGGATATCAAACTCACTCAAAAGCATTTGTCATTTAGCCAGCTTCCCAGTCAGCATCGCTTTCTGAAAAATATACTTCAATGGGTCCATTCTAGAAATAAGGTATGTGGTATAAGAAAACAAATAATGTCTCAACTTCTGAGCGATCCAAGTCAAAGAACAACATGTTCTCTCCAAAATAGTGTAACAAGCCTTATATGGAGTGAATTTCTTGCTCAAGTAATAAATGGCTCACTCCTTCTTCTAGTTTCATCATGTTGACCAAGCACACATTCAAATGCGTTATCTGAGACAGACAGATATAGCAACAATGGACTCCCTTCTCGCGGACGAACTAACACCGGTGGATTGAACAAATAATTCTTGAAGGCATCAAAAGCAGTTTGACATTTCCGATCCATTTGGTCAGGGCACCTTTTTTCAACCACTTGAAGATGGGCTCACACACCACAATGGATTGAGCTATGAACCGATTAATGTAATTCAACTTTCCTAGGAAACTCATTACCTCTTTCTTGATCTTCGGTGGAGGTAACTCTTGAATCGTTTTGATTTTTGAAGGGTCAAGCTCAATGCCCCTCATGCTGACTATAAATCCCAACAGATTGCCAGCTGGCACCCCAAAAGCACATTTGACAGGATTTAACTTCAAATTGTATCGACGCAAGCGATCAAAGAATTTCCTTAAGTGAGTCAAGTGATCCGAACTCTCATGGGATTTGACTATGACATCATCTACATACACCTCGATCTCCTTGTGAATCATATCATGAAAGATGGTTGTCATAGCACTCATGTAAGTAGCACCGGCATTTATGAGACCAAAAGGCATCACACGATAATGATATACACCCCCAAGGCGTAATGAAGGCTGTCTTTTCTGCATCTTCTTCATCCATCAGGATCTGATGATAACTCGCATAACAATCCACAAATGACTGCATCTCATGTTAAGAACAATTATCAATGAAGATGTGAATGTTTGGCAATGGAAAATTATCTTTCGAGCTAGCTTTGTTGAGATCTCTATAGTCGATACA
Source organism: Solanum tuberosum (assembly GCF_000226075.1). Taxonomy (NCBI): domain Eukaryota; kingdom Viridiplantae; phylum Streptophyta; class Magnoliopsida; order Solanales; family Solanaceae; genus Solanum; species Solanum tuberosum. The sequence continues at coordinate 199,292 of NW_006239458.1, forward strand.
AATTCTGATCTTTCCATCTTTCTTGGCAACCAGAACAATGTTGGCCAAGCAAGGCGGATATTGTGCCACTTCCACCACTTGGTACTCGATCTACTTTGTAATCTCCTCTTTGACCTTCAAACTCAACTCTGGCTTGAATTTTTGGGTTTTCTGATTTACCGAACTGAAATCTGGGTTGATCGGCAGTTTATGAGACACCATGTTTGTACTTAGCCCCGGCATATCTCTGTAAGACCAGGAAAATACATCGATGTATTCTCTGAGCAGAAGAACCAAGTCCCTTCTTTGAGCTTCAGTCAGATGGACACTGATTCTTACTTTTTCGACACACTCCTCATCTCCGAGATTCACAGTCTCAGTTTCTTCCAAATTTGGCTTGTGTTGATTCTCGAATTGTCAAAACTCTTCAGCAACATGTTTGGGTACCTCAATTTCTTCTTCATATTCCTTGCATTCGTCATCACCTGCCTCATTTTGTTCACTCGGTTCATGACATTGACAGGTTTTAAATTATTATTATTGAAATTATAAACAAACAAAGTTAGAAAAAATAAAACATAATCATTTGGGTAAATAAACAAATCTTTGATAAAAGAGGCTTTTCATTTAAATTGAAAGACAGGTACAAACTTCGTTCATGGCCATGGGCCATTTTGCCTTTTTAAACATCACAGGGGAATTTAAAAACTCAAACAAGTAAAAATTGCATAAAGGGTGGGTCTCGGGCCTCTTTCGGATTACCATCGATCTTAAAAACAAATATAAACACATGTCCTTTCTACCCAGATGAGTGGGCAATCAGGAGTGGTGTGGAGGTCCAATTTTGCAATTGCTCCTCAGGTTACGCATCACGGATGCCTGATGTCCCAGCCTCTTCCTCGATGACCACATCAATCTCCTCAAAAAGGCCCCAGATTCCTTCCTTTAGACCACCATCGTCGACATACTCTCTTACTGGAAATGATTGGTACAAATGAGGAATTGGCCAGGCCAATGCTTGATCAACACTCTTGTTCTTCATCTATGCTTCATCATCTGTGGGGACATACCCCAAACTAAACTTTACTCCTTTGGCGGGAATTTGGATATGCTAGACAATTCCTTGAAAATGTTTCCCCAATCTGAAACCTGGTTCGAAACCGTTGCGGAGCATAACAGTAGGAATCATCTTGTACACAGAAGGCATAGGGGGCTGTGGAGCCAAATCATCACCAGTGGCATTTACCAGCTCCACCATGTAGAAATCACAACCTCGGGAGTCCACATCAACAATCGGCGCATACCCATTAGAATGGATCCCTTCACCATGAATGAACAATTCCTGGTCCTTCGAAACAAATTTCATTAGTTGGTGAAGGGTAGAAGGCACAACTCCAGCCATATGGATAAACGGTCTTCCCATAAGCAAATTGTAACTGGTATTGATGTCCAACACCTGAAACTCCACATTAAATTCCACAGGACCCATCTGAATATCCAAGTTTACTACACCCAATGTGTCTCTTTGCACTCTATCAAAAGCCCTCACATTGACTTGGTTCTGGTGAACCTTTCCTAAGTTGAAGTTTAGCTGCTTCAGAGTCGAAAGTGGGAAAATATTGAGACCAGATCCTTCATCGATCCATACACGATTTATAACCTTGTCTCGACATATAATGGTGATGTGCAGAGCTTTGTTGTGTATTTTGCCTTCAAAGGGCAGCTCTTCGTCACAGAAACTGACACGGTGTCCTTGAACAACTTGGTTTGTCATAGCTGCCAGATTATCACTGTTAGTACCCACGGGCACATAAGTGGCATCCAAATCCTTCATCAAAGCTTGTCTATGCAGTTGTGAACTCATCAGTAAGGCCCATACAGAAATCTGAGCAGGTGTTTTCTCTAGATGTTTCACGATCGAGTAATCCTTTGGTTTCATCTTTCTCCAGAACTCTTCTGCTTCAGCTTCACTACATGGCCTCTTAGACTGATCCTTCTTCTATACTCCTTGAGCAAATTCTTCCGGTGTGTAACATCTACCGGATCTGGTCATGCCTAAGTGGCAACTGTTTTAATCACAAACTTCAGGCAGGTAGGAGCTTCTCTTGGGACCAAGGCAACAGCCTTTTGAGGTGTCATAATTACGAATTCTTTCTTCTCCTTTATGGACAATGAAGCCACAGCTTTTTCGAGGTCATTTGGCCCAACCGAGACAATCATCTTTGTCGTGCACCATTCCTCCTCCGTCTCTATCATGTAGATATGGACGCCTCCGTGGTTTGGAAGAGGGTTATTGTTGATGTTAGGTGCAGCAGTCTGGAGGGTGACCACATTCTGGTCAATTATGTCCTGAATTTTGTGCTTTAAGTTGATACAGTCTTCGGTATCATGTCCAACACTGTTGGTTTGATATGCACATCTCTGGTCAGGTCTGTAAAACCTTGAGCTAGTGTCAACCAGCTTGGGCCCCACTGGATGAATATATCCTACCGCAGTTAAATCGCTCGAATAGTTTTGTTTGGCTTTCAATGAGCGGAGTGAAATTTCTAAAAGGCTTCTTCTCAAATCTAGGACGGGGGGGATCGTAATTGCCATTTGAGGGGTAGGCATCTGACGATAATTTGGAGCTTTTGGACGGGGGGCTTGATATCTTGGGTATGGATTGGTTTGGTAATTTTGTTATGGAGCTTGGTAATTCGGGGGAGTATTTTGGTAAAGTGGAGACGGGGATTGGTAAATTGGAGGAGGGGTTGGGTGATTTGCATAAACGTTGGCACAGTTGGGGGCAGCGTTTCGGTAGTGATGAGATAGAGTCTGGTAACTGGAGGGGGAGTTTGGTACATAGGAGGGGGAATATTTTGGTAACTGGGGAGGGGTTTGGTAATCAGCTTGTGGGTAACAAGCCGGGTATGAACTCTGTGAAGGTCCAGAATAACCTTGGTATGAGGATTTCCTTGGGGTCTTGTTCCCCTCATAAGAGATAGAAGACACATCTTCTCTTTTCTTCTTCAACAAACGCGAGGATCCGGGTGAGGCAGCAACACGAGCAATCTTCCCGGTTCTTAATTCGTCTTCGATAGTCTCACCTACCTTGACTATCTTGGCAAACTTTACTCCAACGAGCAACATGATTCTATTATAATACTCGGGCTCTTGAACCCGCACAAACACTTCGACAATTTCTTTCTCAGCCATAGGAGGCCGAACTCTAGCTGCCTCCTTTCTCCATCTGTATGCAAATTCTCTGTAACTTTCATTAGATTTCTGCTTTATCTTTTATAAGGAGTAACGATCAAGAATGATCTCCACATTGTAGGCTAATCGTTCGATAAAGTCCTTAGCCAGTGCATTCCAGCTAGGCCATTGTCTCGTTTCATGAGATGTAAACCATTCCACAGCCTCTCCACTCAGACTTTGGCTAAAAAGTTGCATTAATAAAGCTTCATCTTTGCCAACTCCCACGAGTTGGTCACAGTAGGCCCTCAAGTGCGGTAAGGGGTTCCCTGTTCCTCCGAAGACGTCAAATTTTGGCACCTTAAACCGTTTCGGGAGGTCTACATTCGGATGGATGCATAGGTCCTCATAACTCAACCCGGCGACTTCAAGGATGCAATGTAACTCTTTCATGGCCTTGCGGATATCTTCCTTCATATCCATCTTGGCGACCTCTTCCTTTGACCTCCACTCTCTATCTCGTACCTCATAGTGGTTGAGCTCAGAACAATTGGCGTATGCCTAATTGGGAACTGGGATTTGGAAAGTGGCTTTTTGAGGTAGAGGTGGAGCAATGGAGGGACTCTAGGCATTTTGAGGGGCTTGATAGTTTTGAGGGAAAGTCTGGGGGATGGTATGCTGATTTTGGTGGTGGAGGGAAGTGTGCGGGTGGTTAAAGTTTTGGTTTTGAGGGGGCGGACAAGCTTGGAGGTTGGCATTTTGAGGAGGAAATGGTGCTTGGGGGTTGATACTTTGAGGAGGAGGTGGTGTTTGGTAAGAGGCGGAGGCATAATGGGGATTTGGGATGGTTAGGTCGATGGTTGAGGGAATCTGAGCAAGACTGGAAGATGGGTTTTGAGCCTATTCTGCGTTTGAAGAAGGAAAGTGAAGTGGAAGCCTTTCGTCTGCTGGAGCATTAAAAGCATAAACCGGATTAGGCGAATCTTGCCTTCTCTGCATTTCGACCCTCATTTCGGTGATTTGCTGCATCAACTGCATAATTAGTTCGTTCTGATCAGCAATGACGGGCTGAGCCACGACAACATCGGTAAGGCCAATCTCTTCATTGTTGTCACCCATTACTACTTTTCCATTCTGTGAGTTTTGACTAGGGAAAGAATCTTTAGGAGCCTTAGATCTTATGAAGTAGGGATGTTCAGCCAGCTTACCGACACAGACCAGTTCTAAGTACTTGTAGAAGAAAACAACTCAAAGGAAAATTTGTTAGTTTTGATTCAGGACGAATGATGCAAAATAGCACATAAAAAGCATTTAAACACATAAAAGTTGCTTCGTTTGAGGATATGTTAACGTACAAGTAACGGGGACTAATTTTTGCAATAAGCAGGAATATGCTCATTTTATTTTGAGACTAGTGACTCAGAAAGGTTAACTGCATTGAGCTAAGGTCTTCTTGTTGCATCTCCTGGCATATGTTGATTAGAACTCAACATTTTCTTGTAGAATGAAGGGGAAAAGAAAATTTTAAAAGATAGGGGTCGGGCCTGGAAAGGTTGCCTATGTATCTCCAAAGGAGAATTCATGCCCTACGTAGTTCGAATACAAAAGGAAATTCTCATTTTCATTCATTCATTTGATTGAATACAAGGAAAGTGAAAACAAAACATGCGATAAAGCTCCTAAAACAAAGATTGTGCCTTCAGAAAGGCTTCTTCTTCTTACTCATCAAAGCACTCTAGCTGCCGCATGGTCAATAAGGGGAGCAACTCAACTTGGATTGTTCCCTTATTGATTAGGGACTTTAGATCATAGCGGAACCCGAGACAGATTCCTACGCTGTGATCTATGGCGTCGTGATAAGGGAACAGTTTCCAGATTACAATCAACGAGATCAAATGTTTCATCATCCTTTTTTATAGGGGTCAAGACCCCCTTTCGAACCAACTGACAATAGATATCCAACCGCGTTCTCTTAAAATGCGTGAAGAAGTGACAGTGGAACACAATATGCACTGTGACCGGTATATTGGCTCCGGTTGGTCATAGGTAAGGAGAGTGTTATCACCCCACATATAGGGGATTTTCTCAATCTTGATAAGGTTGCGGATTGTGGCCTTAAGCTCCTCACATTCTTCTATTGTGTGCCCCTTTCGGTCCGGATGGTACGCACATGTCTTATGTACATCTTCCGGTTCAACCTCGGAAGTGGTTCCCTTGAGGGGTTTCAGGATGCATTTAGCCGGAAGACGCTCGTAAATGAAAGAACATGGGATGACTTTTGCTCCCACGCTATATTCCTGCATATATGCCTCGAGGGTGATTTTCTCGTTCCTTTCTTTCCAACGTCACTGGAAAGGAGGCCTGTAGACGACTTCTTCCTCGGGTTCTTCTTCAACAACTTCAGGTTCAGTGCCTTCGGGACAACTGACGTTGGCCTCTTGGTTGAAGAAAGAGTATTTTTCACATAGCTTTTGAAGCCTCATGGTTATATCTTTGTTGAAGGCATCGTCTTTCTTCCGCATAGAAGTTGTCTCTTCGTTTATGATAGTATATCTTACCATCTTAGCCGCCAACTCCTCGTCTAGTGCCACACTTTTGGCTTGTGCGACCGCGGTGGCGAGTTCCACTTCTATTCTCCTTTCTTTGGTTTTTTGGTTCTCCTGTTTGAACCGCTGCAGTTTCATCCTCAAATCCTTCCCAGTTAGCTCTATTTCGACATCCTTGCCTTTTTTCATCTTAGCAGCAGTTTTTCCTTTCTTGAGATGATAGAGTAATGTCTTAGGATTTGGCAGTAGGATTTTATTTTTTGCTGAGAAACTCAAGACTCTGGAAATTTTGGTCGGACATTTTGGGGTAGTGACTTGTATTCGGTATTGTAGAGATTTTTTTAGAAATTTTTTGAAAAGGAGTGGGCTAAAAATGTCCTCATTCAAAGCAACATATCTTATAAACAGTTAAAGCACATAAGTAAATATCGCGTCCTAAACAGATATGTGACCCTTTTGCGCCAAGGGTAGGCCTAGCGATATGAAGGATGCATTGCGCCATTTAAAACAAATTGTTGCACCCCCCAAAATAAGATTCATAAATAATCAGAGAATTCATTACAAAGATAACAAAAGGGATACATCTTTTGGGAAAGGGATAAATCGTAAATACAATAAAATCAATCCCATGCAGGGGAATAAGATAACTAAAAGGCTGAAGGTCCCGCTCCTCCTCTTGTTTTTTCCACTTCTTCACGAATGAGGAACTTGCTAGTTATCACATGCGGCTCGGTGAACACAGCTTTGGAAGACATCGATACGCCCTGGAGAGTGTTAAGCTAACTATCCAAGTTCGAATCCAAACGTATCAGGCATGCCCTTGTATTAGCTAACTCTTGTGTGAAAAGGCTAATGCCCTTTGGCTTTATTATTCTCTATGCTAGAACTCATGTTCCCTACGCATGTATTCTTGCTCCCTACGCTGAAACTCTTGCTCTATTTGGTCCCACTCTTGTTGAAAGTGGTAGGCCTGGATTTGGAGCCTTACTTGGACATCTTCAATCTGTCGGCTCGTGCATGGCGTCGTGTCAAGTACACTAAGTAGATCATCCTACAACCATTTTTTGTACTTGTCAACCAACATACCCAGCTTCATACCTATTTTCTTCCATGCTTTCTTTTAGGTTGACACACCCGGCCCATTCATCGAGAATATCCTTGGCATGAGGTATCTTGTCGTATCCGTTGTAGTCAATGACGTAGCGGCTAGTGTCTCCTTTGATAGGTAGAATTTGGTTTCTACCGAATTGTCACATCACCCTACTAGGGTTTTAGGGTCGTACCCCTCTAATGCCAAGAAGAATTAGGAAAGGACACGTAGTTCCCCCGAACAACTATTTTTTCTTACATGAAATCTTGAAATCCACTGTACGTTTCCTTCTTTTATGTCATGGAAGACTTTAGACCATGCTTCCCTCGTGCTGTGGATCTGGAATTTGTTGATGCTCAAATGGAACTCGTAGTGGTCGAGGTGGCTTTCCTTTTGTGGCTCAGCCAATTTTTGTTTCTGTGTCTCATGTGTTTTCATTAGATGTTTAGACATCCACCATTGCAGCAAGATATTACACCCTTGAAAAAATGGAAACCCATTTTTGCATTGACCCAAAGATCTGTAGATGTCGGCCAAAATGATCGGGGCCAGGTTGAAGTATTTCTTGACTTATCCCTTTTTACTAATGCCCTCGAAGATGGCGTGTGCAACCATGACAATCCTAGTATCAATCTCATTTCCTCCGTCCTGAGGAAATACCATCATCCCTAATAGGCATACGACAAATGCTAAGGTTTGAGTTTGACTCCAACTACTGTGACTGAGAAACTAATTCGGAAAATTCTTATAATAATTCTCGTGACCCCATCGTTCATAGAACTTCACGAATGGAATACTCAAGGTGTCTAGCAAGTCTGCATTTACCAGTAACAACATGTTTTTTAGTTTTATGCTGGTCGGCTTATCTGGTAGCAAAATGTGATGATCTGGATGATTTTTCCTCTTATGGCACATTTCGACGTTGTCTAGACAATTTCTGATTTCTTCGACAATTGGTGTCATCTCGACATCTCCGAAGCGAAACACCATCCTCTCATCATCCCAAAATTGAGTGATCACCTCAATGAACTTGGGCCAAACTTTGAGATTCATTATCGATGGGAGGTGGCCTAAATGAATGGAACGTTCTCTTTTCTGATGTGCATTAAGATGGCTCCAAAATACACGGAAGAGGTTCAGCATCTCAGTGACCATTTTCAAACTCAAGTGTTGTTTGGCCATCTACAAAAACATACAAAGAATTAGATACCCCCAAAACCCAAGGCACAACTATTTGTCAAACAGCGCATACATCCTTCAAACACGTAAGTATGAACGTCCGTTCAGGCCGTGGGCCCTTTGGACTCAAGGTGATCTTTCTAATGGGCCCAATACGCCTTGGGTGTTGGGTCATCTTAGGCCAATGAGCTAAATTTTGGGATTGAGTTTGGCTCTACACTAGTTCGACTAAGAGTGGGCTTTATTTGTAGTGGATTGGTGACCTAAGCGGACTACTTGGGCTGGGACAGTTAACGACCGTTGACTATCCAATAGCCAACTACATTCGTCAGGGTGTCCCGGGAACAATTTTGTTAATGAACGAATGTGGCCCATCATAATCGTCCTTTCAGTGAAAAACAAAGTAAGTGTCGTTTGACGGAATATGTCATGCCATGAATGCAACAGTTTATAGCAATTTAACAAGTAAAGCAAAGAAACAATTCAACAATTAATAGCAATTAGTCAAATAGCCAAATCTTATGGTTAGAACTTAATTAAAATCCCCAGAAGAGTCGCCATTTCTGTTTTACTCGAAAAAATAAAATAAAAATGGACTTGTTTTCGAAAAATCAACTAAACTTATGTTTTGAAGAGAAATCGATTTTCCAAAAGAAACAAAGTCGCCACTTAATTTTTTAGTAAAAATCAAGAAAAAAAAACTTCAGGTTTTCAAAAGACTTAAACAGATAAAATCAATTCAAATAAAAAGGGTTCGAGTTTAATGTACATTCTGAGAAGGTGTTAGGCCCTCGGAATGTCCGCTAACTTGCGGTTGATTTGACTAAAATGACTTTGACTAATTTTGCGAAAAATATTAATTAAGTAATAAAACCCATTTTTTATTTTAAGGGAAAATAAACTAAAGGGGGATTTTCTATGGTAAATAATTCATAAATTGCAAGTCAAACTAAAGAATATAAGTAACACTAAGTGATAAGTAGAAATGTAAATATATTTAAAATTAAGCGTAAGAATAGAAGAAATGACTTCTCTTGGGGGGTTTAATTAAATAAAAACTAAAATAAAATAAAATGGTTAGTTGATTCAATAACACAAATAAACAAGAGTAAAGGAAAGGAATATTGAACTTGGGCCCATTTGCCCAAATTCTCAAATTTGATGGGCCCAAATTTATTTACATGTCCTATGTCTAAAAATGACCCAAAAAATGGATCTTGCCCATTTTTACACCTGCTGGACCTCCTGCATATTTCCTTGGGCCCTTGGCCCCCCTTTCATTCTCATTTGTCCTGATATACACTAGGTGTATATTTAATGTATACACCATGTATACCGCTAATTCTCGAACTCCCAGACCTCTAATTTTATTTGAACTTTGTATTTCTGCATTTCTCAATCTGTATTTTTTCTTTTTGACATGTATATCATATTTTCCGACCGTATACATTAGCCTATTTTTTTACTCTTTCGGAGCTGGGAAATTTTAATTTCTAGTATTATCTTGCTGCTTTCAACCTGTACATCAGTTTTGCTAACCCGGTAATAGGGTTGACTCGAGCAAAATGAGCAAATTCGGGCCTTTACGACCCAAACCGGAATGCAAGGGGAAAAGAGAAGTTCGTGAGGAATCAAGGCAGACACACATAAAAAATAAAAATAAAAATATCAGGATTGGTACTGAAACATAGCATTTTAAAACCGCAAATCCAAATGATAACAAGATTTACCAATTTAGGGAAACAATAATTTATCCAAGGGAAATCAACTAAACACATTTCAAGCAAAGCAAGCCAAACGATTGAAGTTGAATAAAATAGCAAACAATTGGCAGTATATAGCTTACAAATAAAGGGTCACTACACCTTGATTAGCAAACAGACATATTGGATTAAATATAGGGTCTCTATTTGGCAATTTAATAGTAAAGAAAAACAAGAGGAGAGATCAGACAAACATAATTTAGCTGGAAAATTAAATAAAAATAAAATCAGTGGGGTATATTATCTTATGAATTCGAATAGACGAAGCAAAATGATGAATACATGTTGCCACAATATTGCAGGTAGCAAATAGGGTAGTCAACATGTAAGCATGACAAAAACCTCAAAATAAAGAAGGCAATGAACTTAGACAAAGCTAAAAACTAAGGCATGCATATTCTCGTAATCTACTGGAACTAGTTAATGGTAGGCATGTAACTCATAGAAATCTCATACAGTAAAGAAGGCTGACTCAACCAAAACCAAAGAGTTGACATGCTAAGTAAGCTAACGAATATGCTCATGGTATCTTTTGCATCGGCCATAGCCTAGAAGGGTAATAGAAACTCACTTAAGGCATGCCAAACTAATCTAAATCAAGATTTTATACCCTCTAACGACAAACAACAGAAGCAGTACTTAAAAAACTTGGAGAAAACAACTCGACCATACCAGACCCAGACAATATCTGATACAAGAAGACAAGATCAAATACTCAAACAGGAAGAGACGAACACACCCCCGAGACTATCATAACGATTCCTTGAACACCCTCAAAACATATAATATTGTATGAAAATCACTCAAAATAAATATAGAATAACATCTTGAAGATTAACAAGTGAATAAAATGAAATTTTCAGGCGAGTATGACAGCCAAGAATTCAAGAAATACACATGCAGTTGTATAAGCTCAAATGAGCGTTAAACCATCTCGGAAACAAAAACTAACAACCATGGACTATCAAACAGATTCTATCACTGATTATCAGCCAACAATGGGTCAAAATGCCCAAATACTAACATGTAAATAGCTTCACATTGTCAAGAACAACACATTACGAGCAAGAGATGCTTGAAGCAAGATGAGTATTACCTTTAAGGGTGCATCAGAACCGAGACTACAAACAGAAGGCAACGAGATTTCTCCATCAAAAACACAAATCGGACAGCAATCGAGAAGCTCAGGCAACAACTCAAACTCAATTTAACTGAAAGAGTGATGGTGATCAAGCTAGAAGAATTAGACTCGGATGGAAACTAACTCTTCTTTCTCTCTTCGAATGTATTTCGTAGATATCCTATAGCTATTTTTTGTTGTGTGATTCTTTATGCCTTAGTAAAATTTTCCAATTTTTTTTTTCAACAACCCCTAACAATGGAGAAATAGGAGGCATTTGTAGAAGAAAACTATGGTTCGAATTTTGTGGGTAAACGGATGAAATCGGATAAGACAAGGGACCGATTCGTAATTCAAACTCCCAATTTCTTTCGCAATTCAGGGGAGACACCCTTTTTCTAAAATCTCAACCCATTCCGAAAGAGGAAAGGGGAGATGGACGCCTCGGATCGGTTCTATTGTCCTTGGGCGCGACGTGGACCGATCTCACAGTCCCAAGGACGGTCCTGCGCTGCTACAACAGATGATTTTGCCGAAAAACACGGCTAGAACAGTACTATTGGAGAGGGACGTAAAGAAGAAGACAAATAAAATGCAGCGTACTGCTTTCTGTTTACTTCTGTCTATCTTCGTTTGAATTGAAGATGAGTAGGCATCGTGTGATTGATGTTGTATCGCGTTTTGGGTCCTTGAATTTGACGCCATCTCGAATCGTTGTTCGTTTCTGGGCGTCGTTCTTCTTCTGTGAACATTGCTTATGGTAATGTTAATGTTGTAAAGAATTGGGTATTGTGTTGAAGCAAAGTTGGGCCGGGTCGGGAGGTGTTGGGCTTGAATATGGGCTGATTAGGAGTGAGCTGGGAATTTCCAATTGGTCTGGAAAGATGAAAGGGTATTGGAAAAAAAAGATATGGGCTACTGAAAATGCAAAATAATGGGCCCAAGATTTGGTCTCCAAATGGGTTTTAAGAAATTGATTAGGTTTTGAATTGAGGATTTGGCCAATGGATTGCAATTTTGGCCAAGTGAATTTTAAGAATTTAGCCAAATTGAGCTTAATTGGTGATTCGCCTAAAATCTAAATATGAAGAATTAATATAATTTACTAACGAGCTTCTTAATCTTAACAAAATAAAATAATTAACTTAATTATAAACTAATTAATTCAAAATATAAACTATTAATTAATTAAACTAATTAACCAAATATTTAATTATAGCAAAATCTTTTTGAGACGGTTTTATTATATTCTTAAAAAGTGACAAAACTATTTAAAATAACTTTCAAACTATTTTTTCGTCATTTTTTTAGAAAACTAATTATTCTAAATTGTTTGAAATTGAAGAAGCTCGATGATTAATCTATATTGTTGAGTCCAAAATTGGGTGTCAACACGCTCAAATAAGGCATCAGATGAAGTTTGACATCAAAGACTGGGACACCCTAATTTTAGGAGTTTTTACATTCCAATAGATTAGTTAGAATTAGTAGTTGTAATAAAAACATTTTGTTTGCACTGCGTTCCAAATGGGAAAAAGTTGTAAGCAACCTTTTGAGAAATCAAATAAAGTTGAGATTGTAATTCTTGTCAAAATTCATTGCGATTTATGGGGTCCTTCACCTGTCACCTCTCCTCAAGGTATCAAATATTACGTGATTTTTGTGGATGATCATACAAAATACACTTGGTTCTACCCATTGAAAAGAAAATCAGATTTTTTTTGCCACTTTTGTAAACTTTCAAAGATTGGTCGAAAATCAATTTGATAGAAAAATAAAAAATTTCAAAGTGATGGAGGCGGAGAATTTACTAGTCAGAAATTTATTGATCATCTTACTCATTGTGGAATTCAAAGACAAGTGTCGTGTCCACACACACCTAAACAAAATGGAGTTGCCGAAAGAAAACACCGACACTTGGTTGAGACTGGTTTAACTGTATTGTTCAATGCTAGTGACCCTCTGCATTTATGGGTTGAAGCATTTATGATAGCAGTATATCTTATAAATAGACTCCCTACGCCGGTTTTGAAGATGGAGTCTCCCTTTCAAATGATACACAAATAAAAACCAAATTATAGTGGCTTTCCAAATCTAAAGGGATCTAAAAACAATAAATTTCGACCAAAAACGTTTCTTTGCGTGTTCATCGGATATAGTTCTCTTCATAAGGGCTATAGATGCTATAATCCACAGACGAAAAGAGTTTATATACCACGACATGTAATATTTGATGAATCTTGTCTACCTTTTTCTTGTAATTCCACACAGGACATGACGGATAAATGCTACACTTTGTCTACATACAATGAATTCATTGAACCAAAGAACTTCCCAGAGGTAAAGGACATGATATAGATGTGGCTAATGTACCCGAGGCCATTGTTGTTGAACACTCTGGCACAATACATGTTCTCCCGTCTGTTGATTTAGATACCACTACTAATGTGATTGCTTCGTCTATGTCACCATCACAAAGCTCACCTATTGAGAATCTACAATCTCCAACAGTTGGTGTATTGACTACAACTCCAGCAACCAGTCCACTAACAACATCACCTATAGGTTCATCGCTTGGTGGGTCCACAGGGACTGATTTACGTGCTGATTTCAGTGGTTACGAGTGTCCACCAACAACATCACAATCTTCTCCATAGAACAGTCATCATATGGTAACAAGGACAAAGTAAAAAGCAATGTCACAACCACTAGATTTCTTAACTCTCTTCGTTGCTGCTAATTCTAATTCCAGTGAACCAAGGAACCTGCAAGAGGCATTATCTCAACCTCACTGGTTGCATGCTATGCAAGAAGAAATACAGGCATTATAGCAAAATAACACCTGGAGACTTGTACAATGAGAACCTCAAATGAATGTGGTTGGATGAAGGTGGGTCTTCAAGACAACAATGAAAGAGGATGGCACAATCGAGAGATATAAAACACGTTTGGTAGTAAAAGGATATAATCAAATTGAGGGTCTCGATTTCAAAGACACTTTCAGTCTAGTAGTGAAGTCTACAACAATTCTCATGGTTTTAACTATAGCCACGGTTCGAAAATGGCCTCTTCACCAACTTGAGGTAAAAAATGCTTTCCTCCATGGGCGACTCAAAGAGACTGTCTATATGCAACAGCCTCCGGCTTTTGAAGACTATACTGCACCAAAACATGTTTGTCTACTCCATAAGGCCATCTATGGACTAAAGCAAGCACCAAAGGCTTGGTTTCAAAGGTTTAGTGAAGCCCTTCTTCACTTAGGATTCCTAGGAAGCCATGCTGATTCTTCTCTATTTGTTCTTCGTCACAAAGGTGATATTGTGATTTTGTTGTTATATGTCTATGATATAGTGATTACTGGGAACAATCTCCAGATTTTGCAAAACCTAATATCCCAACTAAGTACTCATTTTGCCTTAAAAGATATGGGCAGTCTCCATTTCTTCTTGGGCATCTAAATTGTGTCATATGTTGATGGAATCTATCTTAGTCAAGTGAAGTATGCTAAGGACATTCTCAATAAAAACCATGATGCACTGTGCTAGAGCAATCCATACACCATTATCACAGAAGAGTGATTTTCATGTCGCAACTAGACCTCCCGTTGATGCCTTCGATTATCGAAGTATAGTTGGAGGACTTCAATATCTTACACACACATCGTGATCTTACTCATGTTGTCACTCAAGTGTGTCAGTTTATGCAAGCTTCTATAACTGCACATTGGCAAGGGGTGAAGCGTATTCTTCGTTACCTCGCTGGGACTATAAATTTTAAACTTGGTATCACTTCCAGATCCTCCTTATAGGAGGTTGTTGGCTTCTCAGATGCCGATTGGGAAGGATGTGCTATAACTCGTCGATCAACAACATGACTTTGTGTATTCTTAGGTGCTAATTGCATCTCCTGGTCATCTAAGAAGCAACATATTGTGTCAAAATCTAGTGCAGAAGCTGAGTATCGTGCTCTTGCCTCTCTAGCAGCTGAAATCACGTGGATTCTTCATTTGTTACAACATCTTGGGGTATCACTTGCTTCTCCTCCAGTCATCTATTCTGACAACATCAGTGCGTTACATCTCACCAATCCTATTCTCCATGCTCGCACAAAACATATTAAGCTAGACTATCATTTTGTGCGAGAGAAAGTTGCAGCTGGTGCAATAGTTCCTAAATATGTTCCATCAACAACTCAAGTTGCTAACATTTTCACGAAGGCCTTGACGAAGCAGCAGTTTCAATTTTTACGGAGCAAGCTTGGAGTTGTATCACTACCAACCCCAATCTTGAGGGGGAATGAAAATGAGTTTCATAAGGAGTAGGAGTCGTAGTTGTAGTATGTTACAGTTCTTAGCGTAATATGTAGTCAGCTATATGTAATAGGAGTCCTATGCATTGTATAACACAACATATCAACTTTTCTTGTCTATATAATGGGAGGTTGTTAGGGTGACAACTTATTGACATACATAATGCAAGTTTAGGGCATTCTTTTGAAGCTTAAGACTGCTAAACTTCTTCAAAACATCCCCCCGTAGGGACGTCAGTACAATAGAATGTACTGAATATGTAAGGCATAAAGTAACCATATGTAAAGTAAGAGCTCAACCGAAATCAGGTACAAATGCACCAATATTATGTATAGATAAATAAGGATAAGAGACAACCTTTGATTATACTTGCTGAATCACATACCTTACATTCACCTCTGCTTATACTTGACGAATCATGTACATCACATTCACCTTTGCTTATACATGTGGAATCATGTACATTACATTCTTTGCTTATACTTGGGGAATCATGTACATTACATTCTTGGCTTTAAGTTTACTCATCTTTTCTTTATAGACTTTGTAGCATGTGACAGAATGACCAGCTGATCAGTGGTAGGAGAGGATGACCCATGCTAGGCATTTTAACCCCTGGGATGCAGTCCTCATAAATATACAAATTGGGATCGACCCATGCTAGGCTTTTATCCCTTGTGCTGCCACCCATAATAATATAGATTGGGATCAACCCATGCTAGGTATTTTAACCCTGAGCAGCCACCCATAATTATATAGATTGGGATCGGGCCATGCTAG
>NW_006239458.1:217327-225420 GCF_000226075.1 Solanum tuberosum
GCTGCCACCCATAATAATATAGATTGGGATCTGCCCATGCTAGGTATTACCACCCCTAAGCTACCACACTTAGGCACAAGAATTAGGATCGGCCCATGCTATGTAATTTAACCCCTGAGTTGCCATCCATAATTATATAGATTGGGATCAGCCCATGCTAGGTATTACCACCCCTGAGCTGCCACCCTTAACCACAAGAATTAGGATCGGCCCATGCTAGGTATTTTAACCCTCGGAGGGCTTCCCCCCCTTTCACCCGACTCTTTGGTCTTAAGAACGCTGGTTTTAAGAATGAGTCATAGCCCTTGTTCGACCCTGACTGCCTAACCTGAGAGCGGACAACTAATGCGTTCCACTTATTGAACAAGGTACTATGGTCGGTCCATGACCCCTGGATGCTGAAGGCATCTTTGGGGTGATCTCGTAGTTCCTACGTCGTGGAGATGACGGGGTCGGTCCATGGATTTTCCTTCCTTTTCTTTTGTTGCATTCGCTCAAAGGGTTGAAGGGAGATAGTGCATCAAGTTGTTTGCAAGGGCCAACTTGATCCTTTTCCCCAGAGATCTCAGATGAGGGAACCCTGGGAGAGCCGCTGACTCCAACTACCGTCCATGTACGATCTAGATCTGACAAACTGCCCATCCTACCTCTTATACGTTCTTGACGGCCATCTTTGTCTAAGTAGAGTCTTTCAGTGGCACGTTTCGGTCCTCTTCCCCATTACTTAGAAAAAGTGAGCCACCAGTTTAGCTACAAGATACTATCATTACCGCGTGGACAATTAGCATCCAACCCATAATCTCAATGATCCAATTGCAAGAGTGGAGCTCTACCAACTGAGCTATATCACCTTGAGCCAAGTGGAGATGCATGAATTAGTCAGATGCTTCTTCTATTCTTTTCCCTGGCGCAGCTAGGCCATCCATGACTTGAACCAGAGACCTCGCCCGTGAAGTAAATCATCGCACCTATGGTCCAACACCTTGCAACTTAATAAGATTCTTTGAGACTTACTATAAGACAATGCATTATTAATTATCAATAATGTTCCTCCAGGTAGTAAAAAGGCCGCTCCTCCAGCGCCCTCAATCAAATTTTGTACTACTGGATATTGTATTAACATATGCCTTTTTCATAATCAAACAAGAGAAATATTTCTTTTCTCTTAGTATTGTATGAGTTGTGGCACTGTCCAGAAGGCATATATCTCTGTTACTCATCTTGGATCCAACTGAGGACTAAGAAATTTGATTTATCTGTATAAAAATAAAAATACATAAGAAGAAATACAAAGCTTAACAAAAGAAAATTTAAGTACATGAACTTTAACTAAGACATTAAAAACACATAACAACATTATTCATTTTTCAGTTCAATTATCAATCTTCAGTTGCGATCCCCAAAGAAGTCCTCAGCTTCTAGATGAGTAATATCATCGAGGCCATCAAAAGCATCATCTTTCAATGCTAAATTTGCCTCAACAGTCTCATCCTATTTTTGAGAAGATCCTGTCTTAGCATCCTCTTTGAGAGTCAAATGTGACTCCACCCGGGCATTAAAGAGGAGTCACCGCCTTTATTTCCTTTCCTTTTAAAGGAATTTTGATACAGCTTGACAAAATGGTCAGGTGCCCGACATTCATTTTTCTAGTGACCTTTTAAGGCCACAACGATGATAGTGATCGCCCTTTCCTTTCGAAGGATTATTTTGAGAACCCATATTGTTCTCCCTTTTGTTATGACCACCACCTCGACGATTATTATATCATCTTTTTCCTTTGCCACGCCCGCGTACATTATCATGGTCCCAGATTATTTTGTCTTATTTTAGACTGGTCGTGTGCTTCTACCCCGTGTGCCTTCAGTAATGGAGCACTTCCAGTGAGACAGACTTCATTATTTTTCATAAAAAGATCATTATGTTGCTCAGCCACCAGAAGGCATGAGATTAATTCAGAGTATTTAACCTTTTTCATGGTATTGTTGTTGTAATATCATATTGGAGGCATGGAAAGTAGTTAGTGCCTTTTCCAACATGTCCTCATCTTTTATAACTTCCCCACATAATTTTAATTGGGAAGTGATTCTAAATACAACAGAGTTATACTCAATTAAGATTTTATAATCTTGAAACTGTAAGTGCATCCACTCATAACGAGCCCTTGGCAATACCGTTGCCTTTAGGTGGTCATACCTCCCTTTCAAACCTATCCACAATTCAAGTGGATCTTTTACTATTAAGTATTCAACCTTCAGGCTTTCATCAAGATGATGACGAAGGAAAATCATAGCTTTTGCTTTATAGGACTTGTTGTCTTATTTCCTTCGATTATACTATCACCAAGACCTTTAGCAGTAAGGTGAATTTCAGCATCAAGGACAAATAGTTCTTTCCAAAAATGTCAAGTGCCACAAATTTAAGCTTTGAAAAATTTGACATGATGGGAACTGACTCTAAATAAAAATTGATTAACTTTTAGAAAAAAAAGAAAATCCCGAATTAAGTAGGTCTCAATTGGTAAGAGACTCGTGTTGATAACGTGTTGTAAAATGAGAGCAAAATACAATAATACTAAACAATAAAAGAAGACAAAGGCTAATGGAAAGTATAGAGTAGAGAGTATTCTTTTATCTCTTCAAGTGTGTATTTCACAAGGGTAAAGGATACCCTTTTATAGGATTTAGAAAACATCCATTTACATCCTGTAACCATACACGTTAGTACAACTTTAAGACTTACATTAAATAGGTTCATTATGTTATATTGTTGATGAAAAGAAACATCCACAATTCAATGGTTTTCTAACATTTATCATTATATTACTATTCTAATAAATTAAATATTATTAAGTGCATAATACTATATTTTATTAGTTATTTTTAATTATAAATTTATTACACTTAAATCATTTGTGCAACGCATGGGCACGTATACTAATTATAATAAAGATGAAAAACTCAAGAGACTCAAGACATTATTGTGTAGATTTTAGAGTTATTTAAAAGTTGTAATGATGTATTTATAATTGAAATTTATGGGGGGGAGGGGGGGGAATTATATTTAGACATTTTTGAGGAACTAAACTGCTAAAAACAAAAAAAGAAGAGAAGAGATAATTAAGTATAAAAAAGTCACAAGTTACTGTTTGAACCAAATGAAATTATAAATTTAGGTTAATCAAAACTTTATATAAAATAGGGAAAAAAGTCTGAAATAAATTCGAACTTTGACTGAAATTTCTGTAACAATATCGAACTTTGGAAAGGACCTTTTACCCCCCTACACTATTTAATAGTGTTTTTTTAAAGGTATATATGTGCCCACGTGGACACATTACTATTTATAATGATGCAATATTTATGATGTCTACATGGGCACATATATACCTTTAAAATACACTTTTAAATAGTGTAGGGGGGTAAAAGGTCCTCCATAAAGTTTGGTATCGTAACAACAATTTCGGCCAAAAGTTGGAGTATTTTTCAGACCTTTTTCCCTATAAAATACAAAATAAAGAGAAATTGTGAGAGAACTAAAATAAATAAATAAATAATACAACATCATTTTTACGATCATAATTATGAAAACACTAATATCATGGAGAAGATGATTTTACCCATTCAAAAAAAAAAGACACCTGCAATAAAAACAATTAAATTTTATACAAGTAAAAAAATTGAAAGCAATATATAAGCTATGAAATGTTATTTTATCAAGTTATAAAAATATTTGTGATACTTGGTCAAAAAGATGAGTAAGTTTCACCTAGTTAATCTTTAGATCAACTATATATAAATATTTGATCATTTCTTTTGTAGCAAAATTTTCTAATGCCTCTATTTATAGGACATAATATGAAATACCAAAAGATATTATGAATATGACTCTATTAATATGAATAAGGAGTTATATATGATTATCAAAAGGAAATAAAGATAATTAAGAGTTTATACTCCCTCTGTCCAACAATAGTTGTCCACCATACTAAAAATAGATGTCAAACAATACTTGTCCAATTTAGAAAATCAAGAGATAATTTACCTTTTATGTCTATTTTACCCCTGATATTAAATATTATTTATAATCTAACACATTTTTCAAAGCATGAAATTTAATAAAGCCAAAGGATAATATAGTAATATTATCCCTATTATTTATAGTTTCTCAAGAGGCATGCCAAGTCAATAGTAGACAACTATTGTTGCACACATATGGTATTAAATAATATGAGTGTTTTTATCAAAAAAATAGAAATAAAAGACTTTTGTTTTCGAATATTAACTTAACTTAAGTTTTCAAAAAAAACTGATTTTCAAAGAGAGTCATCACTTAATTTTTTAAAGAAATTAAGAAAACTTTATCACATTTTCAAAAGATTTTAAAATAGAGAAAAAATCATTTGAAATCCAAAAGGATTTGGGGTTCAATTTACATTTTGAGAGGGTGTTAGGCCCTCGAAACGTCCGCTAACATGCAATTAACCTATGACTTGACAAAAAAAATTGACTAATTTTTAGAAAATTAATTAAGTAATAAAAATCTATTTTTTGTTTTTGGAAGGAAATAAACCTAAGGGATTTTTAAGGGAAAATAACTCATATATTGACAAGACAACTAATAAAATAATTCGTAAATAAAAAGATTTTCAATTTGAACATAAAAAGGAAGAAATGACTTTCTTTTGGGAATTTAATTAAATAAAAACCAATTCAAATAAAAGGTTAGTTAATACAATAAATAAATAAATAAAATAAAGAAAGAAATATTGAACTTGGACCATTTTATCCAAATTTCAAATCTGATGGGCCCAAATCTTGTCCTAATACTAAAATTATGAAATATGGGCATCGGCCCATCTAAGTCAAAATTCAGCTGCTGGACATTCTTTTGGGCCTTTTTGGATCCATTTTCGCCTGAACCTGCTGGAATAAAAAGATTGGTCTTTAGCCCTTTTTTTTCTTTCAATCTGTGTATACACTGAACGTATATATGTGTATACAACTGTATCTCAGCCCATTTTTGTGTATATTGGGTTGTATAACAAACAGTATACAACCTACTTCAACTCTTGCGACCTGTATTTCCGTTTTTGTCCACGTTTTTTTTGCACTCAACCTGTATAACAGTGTATAATGTTGTATATAGCGCGTATACAACCCATTTCTTGGGTTTTTGAACACTTGGGGTCGTTTGGTAGGAAGTATTAGGAGAAATAGTCCATGTATTATGTATGGTATTATATAGTACTATGTGGCCTATGTATAACTAATCTAGTTATACACCCTACATGGTATTAGAGGATGTATTACTAATACCTTCTATTTGGAGGTATTAGTAATACATAGGATTTAATATCATGGGATAAGTCTATGTAAACACAAAAATATCCCTCAAATCACTTTAATCATTTGGTTTATTTTCTTGATTTTATGTTTTATATTTGTTTTAGGAAATTAATTTAAATAAATTAGCATATAAATTATTAGAGAGAGTTGTTTGTTACTAAATAAATTCAATACAATTTTTGAAATGAGAATTTAACATATACTAATTAAAAAGGTAAATATATCACCACATGATGCTTCTTAATTGAATGTATAATATCTGTGTGTGTGTGGTTTTCTAATTATTTGTATTTTGAACAATTTATAAAATTGCATACATATTAAAACTATAACTTGCAATTTTTATGTGTAAATGTAGATGGTTTACTCAATTTTACTAAGTATTGTTTACCGTCTTATCGATTTTAAAAATGGATGATTTATCTTTTTTAAATTGGAAAATATCATTTTGTGAGTGCTAGATTTATTAAAATGACAATTATTTATCCTCAAATAATTCAAGTGAAAAAATAGCAATCATGACTACAAAATTGTTCTTCACCTAGCTAGTTAGAAGGTCATAAAAAAATAATATTGTCCGACAATTATCTACCTTGACCCAATTACATAATAATACAAGAGTATAATTGAAAAGAAGTTTTTTATAGAGTTTTAATCCAAACACAAGATGAAGTAGGAAACAATGAACCAAACACTTGATAAAAATAAACTCTGCATTACTAATCCCTACACTATTAATTCTTGCATTACTAATCCCTGCGTTATTAATCTTTGTACCAAACGACCCCTTATAAGCTAATTTACAACCCTATGTTGAGCCTCCGAGACCTGTTCATCAATTCATTGCTGGCTGACTCGATAAAGGAAAGCATTGGGACTTTGGCACAATGAGAAAATGCATGGAGAGGAGTTCATGGCGAACTCGGCCAAATTTCACATGTAACACAGAAAAATAAAAATTATATAAGTGACAACTCACGTAATTAATATAAGAAAGTAATGATGTCATGCTACAGTTTTAGAGCCTAAACCTCACAAAGAAGACAAAAGATAATTCTCACTAGTGTTTAATTCAAAAAATTTAGGCATGAGAAAATATCACTCATAGAGATATAATTATAAACCAAAAAGTAACATACAAAAACAGCCAAATACTAACCATATACTATCATGCTTCCAAAACTTCTAAAACAATTTTTTTTTTAACTACAACTAAACATAATTAGGCTTAACATAGGGTAATCATAAACAATGCAAAAGGCAAAAAGAGCATAATATTGGAGGATAGCACTATTGGAGGATAGCACTATTAGACTTAATACTATAAGAAATTGAAGCTAAACAAATGGTAACAAACTGATTTGAAGAACTGGAACCAAATATCTATCCTAACAAATATATTTCGGGTTTCTTTGATCACAATGTGAGTTAGATAGAACAAAAATTCATTAAACACAAGATATTAGGACATTTATATGCATCAGAACTTATAAAAAAATGAGGAAATAAAGATGAATTTGAAGCCTGCTAAGATTTAGTTCACCAAAAATTGGACAATCGCAACACTACAACAACAATAGCCAATTTTAGATGCAGCAAATGAGTGAAATAAAACAGCCACTAGTAGACTAAGGGGTCGTTTGGTAGAGTGTATAAGAATAATGCTGAATATGATGTATTAGTAATGCATGCATTAGTAATGCTTGCATTAGTTATGCTTGCATTATTTCTTATCCATTGTTTGGTTTGATGTATTGGAAATAGCAAGCCTTGTATAAAAATATTTGTTTACAAAAATACCCCCACATTCTTTTACAAAAATAATAATAATAATAATAATAATTATTATTATTATTATTATTATTTTTGTAAAAGAATGTGGGGGTATTTTTGTAAACAAATATTTTTATACAAGGCTTGCTATTTCCAATACATCAAACCAAACAATGGATAAGAAATAATGCAAGCATAACTAATGCAAGCATTACTAATGCATGCATTACTAATACATCATATTCAGCATTATTCTTATACACTCTACCAAACGACCCCTTAGTCTACTAGTGGCTGTTTTATTTCACTCATTTGCTGCATCTAAAATTGGCTATTGTTGTTGTAGTGTTGCGATTGTCCAATTTTTGGTGAACTAAATCTTAGCAGGCTTCAAATTCATCTTTATTTCCTCATTTTTTTATAAGTTCTGATGCATATTGCATTATTTCTTATACATTGTTTGGTTTGATGTATTGGAAATAGCAAGCCTTGTATAAAAATATTTGTTTACAAAAATACCCCCACATTCTTTTACAAAAATAATAATAATAATAATAATAATTATTATTATTATAATTACTTGCTACTTTAAATCCTAGATGTAAATTATATGATACATCTGATCATACTATTTTAGTAGAAACTAATTTAAAATAAATTCTATAAGACAAGCAAATTAGTTCAGAACCAATTGCATAATTATAACCATGCGATTTAACGTTTAAAGTTAAAGCATCTAATATATTAGAATCAGTTAATGACAATTGCAGATTAGGTTGAGCATTAAAATAGACTGGGCCATAGGCTACAGTAGATTCTATCGAACCCATCAAAGATTGTCTAAAATTTAAATTTCTAGCATCTCGTAGAGCTGCTAAGAAAGTTTCAGGTAACCCTTTAAGAGTTAGAGGTTTGAAAGCAATCTGAACCATGCCAATATGCAAGAATTTATATTGAGATCTATATAATTCAATA
>NW_006239458.1:226912-233999 GCF_000226075.1 Solanum tuberosum
TCAGGTAACCCTTTAAGAGTTAAAGGCTTAAAAGCAATCTGAACCATGCCAATATGCAAAAATTTATATTGAGATCTATAATATTCAATATCACGTTTATTTAACAAACGAATGGTTTGTTCAGATGAATTTAAAGCTAAAGATTGCTCTGTTGTTTTAATCAGCTGTTTGTTTGAGATTTTATCAAACCAACCATAATCATAAATAGTTTTAATATTAACTTTCGGAATAGTTCATTTGTTTAACAAATCAAGATTTTGAGGTATATCTACCTCTTCTAAACGAGTACTTTTAGTATTAGTATCTCCTAGATCCATGATCAAAAGAGAGAAATATATCTATGCCGAAATACTTCACATCTATTAATATTTACCATGAAAGTTCTGGCTCTGATACCAACTAACAGGATCTCTGAAGACGGGCGGTAGTCCGCACGGTCATGTTAGATCTAGCTTGTTAACATCCGAAAGATAATTTCGAAAAGAAATATATATAAATTTATAAAATTTTATGACTGTATGGAAGGATTAGATCCTTTTACCCAAACAAGGGGTCTGTCTAAATTCAAAACGTATTGTTAATGAGCCCATGTATCTAGCAGTTCTAACCGGGTATGAGGCACCCTTTTAACTCATTTGCGGGCTAAGACCACGGCTGGGTAGACGAAGTCACTAAGACAAGGCCATTAACTTGTTGTATTGAATTTGACTGTACCACCATTTTGGAACCAAGTCAAGAAATTATATAGATTTATGCATATTTAGATAAAGTCTAGATCTTTCATGATAGATATAAAATTGAAGTTAGTTATCCGGCATAGATATACGCCTTTAGCCGATCATTCAGCTTAAATAGGAGAAATAGTAGAGGTGTATGAAGAAGAAATACCTTTAGGAACAAACAGGAATACTTTTATTCTCCGGCCAAAGTCCGGCAAACTTGCAATACAAAACTTACAAAAGCTTTACAGAGAGAGAGGGTAGAGAGAAGAGTTGGTTTCCAAAACCTGCCTCTCCTTTAGTGAACCAAACCCTTTAAAATCTCAGCCCTAGACTCAATTAGGTTAGGGAACACTAATCCAACCTTGGAAACTTCAAACAAGACACAAATCATCAAAACCCATTTCAAAATTTTGCAAAAAAATGTTTTGAACAGGTTTTTTTTTTTGTTGCAACAAACCCAAGACTAGAATTGTAGGAACGATACTAAGCTCGGTTCTGATACCAAATGATGTAATTCTCATAAGAAGAATCACAATAACAGTGGAAACAAAAGAAAGATAGAAGAAGAGAAACAAGATAAGAAACAATTTGCAACTAAAGGATGTATTAAATCCAATAACATCCAATTTCGATCCTAACAAGCACCTAATCTGGATAAATAGATAGACACAAAAAGAGGAAACAAAGAGCAACCTATGGGTATGTTAAACCCAAAGACATCACTTCGTTAATCCAACAAGAAGCACCTAACTCTTACGATGACCTCAATGACATCGATATGCCAAACAACCAACGTTTCTAACAAAAGCTTAAACCAAGCTTTCAACACTCACACAAGGAGTTTCACGTTTATAACTACAATATTAAAATTAGTCTACCTAAAATGAACCCTAAGACACCTATTTATAGTTTTAGGCATTAATACATAGATGGGTCCAAAAGTGACCCAAAATGGACCAATGGGCAAGCCAAGTCGGGCTTGCCTAATGGATCGGTGGTCCGCCCAATGGGTTCGGTGAGAACCCTGATCCTGGGATTTTCCTTGGATGGACTGCTGTAACTTTCGGCGGTCTGGGGGTCAATAGGTGATGCACCGAATGTCCTCTATGCTCGCCGAATGGGCAGACTTCTCTTGCAGCTCATTGGATCAATTAGCGACCATGGAACCCCTTGCAAAAGGGCTTTGGCAAGGCGTCGAAGTGGCTGACAGCTCGCTGAGTGGGGCAGCACCTCCACCTACCTTTCCTTGCTTCGTTAGGATTCCCACGCTCCAAGCTATTATCCAAGCATAGTGTTGCTTAACTGGGAGCTCCTTCAAGGTGCATATGTTACCATGCAAGGCATGGAACCCCCTCCTCATCATCCATGTATGCCCAACCTTAGGTCCTAAACTGCAAACCCTAAACCTTTGGGTACAAACCCTAAACCTTTTACCTTAAGGCATAAACCCTAAACCCAAATTGTTGGGCCAAACCTTTTACCCTAATCCCTAAACCTTATGGCCTAAACCCTAAACACTAAACTCTAAAACTTAGGACCTAGACCCTAAAATCAAAGCCCTAAATCCTAAACTCTAAATCTTAGGTCCTAAATCATAAACTCTAAACCCTAAACCTTAGATCCTAAACCTAAACCCTTAACATTAGGACCTAAACTGTAAAACCTAAATTATAAGCCCTAAAACATAGTGCCCAAACCCCCTAGTGCCTAGACCCTAGTTAAGCTTCTTCTTGATCATTCATAGGTAGAATATCTTTTTCCAATTTATCTTCATAGTGAACCACTTTGCACTCTTTTAGAGTATTATGGGCATTATCGGTAGTCTCAAGGATTTTGTTGATGGTGCATTTTTCCTTTGAAGTAGCTGGTCTTCTTCCTTTTTTCTGGGCTAAATGTTGTTGTTTTTCCTTACTCAAGAGCTAATTTTTCCCATCTTCTATTTGGTTCTCTTTTCTTCTGACGCATCTGCCCTAAAGCTTTATTATTTAGATCTTACCTTTCAATAGTGTTTCTATATGAGTCCCTTCACCCACCAATTCATACTGATATAAGACAACACTAAAGTTCTCTTCTTTTTTTTACCTTCCTACGTAATATTTTGTGGCTGTTGCACCTGACTCAAGGTCTGAGTTGTTGCCTGAAAATTACCCCTTGAATCAGCTTCTTTATAAACAGGATTCCCTTTTTCTTATTGAACTGGAACATTAACCTCAACCCTGCCTGAGTTCACCTCACCCTCATAATCATTGTGACCCAATTCAGACCCTCTATCGACTCATAATCTTAGAGAATCTTCAGCATCGTGGTCTATATCTTCCATCAAAATTGGACTCAAATTTTGAGTGTCATTCTAAGTAGTCATGTTGATCTTGTTGTTGATGTTACCTTGTATCATAGGAGCTTGATGAGATGTGGTAGCAGGAGCTCTAAGGTCAATCATGGGGTCATCCATATTAGAACTACCACTCCCTTTTGGTTCCCCTTCCTGTAAAGTAGTGATTTTCTCCTGCATACCCCATTTCACACCTCCAGACTCATATCCAGATAAAACAACACAATTATTAATGGGGTGGGGTTGATGGAGCATTGAGTCAACACTTTTCTTATTGTTGGCATCCTTGCTTTACTTGTTATGAAATACTTTAGGGCAATACTGGGAATGGGGACATCAACACTACCATGAGGTTGATGGGTGGGGAGCATTGAGTCCATACCTTCCTTATTGTTGGCATCCTTGCTTTGATTGTCCTGATAAACTTTAGGGGGCAACACTGGGGGTGGGGACTGCAACACTACCATCGGTTGAGGGGTGGGGAGCACTGAGTCAATACATTTTTGTTGTTCCTGACTTGACTGATTCTGATGTGGTACTAGTTTATAAACCTGATGTTGTTGGTTGTTTTGGTGATTCCTCTAATTGTTTTGAGGATAGCCTCTAAAGTTCGTTTTCTTTTGTGTCTACCATTGGTCTTCTTGAATTTTTTGTTGATCCTGATGAGTGCTTGATGGTTGTTATTTGGTACCTAAAATACTAGGAGAAATATTATTCTTAACACGCTGAGAATTAATTGGTAGAGTAGTTACCTGAGTGTCATTTCCTTGTGTTGTTTTGGTTTTGTTCTTGTTTGCTGCTTCCACCTTCTTTCTTCTTCTATATTCATCATCTCTTCTAAGGCATTACATGTATAAACCTTATGGACTTGGTGTTTGCAATAATCACTATCTTTACTTGTTGCAACCTGTGGAAAAATAGATGTGCATGCAAATATGGAGGAAACAAATCTAATATGACTAGAGTGATATACTTAGTGCTTAAAGACATCAACAACCTCCTAGTCATCAACTTTCCTTACATCAAATGGCCATCCAAGTGGCCTAAGTTGATAAAGTTGGCAGGAAATTTCGTCCATGATATCAACATTACAAAGGTAAGTTGGTTTAAGCCACCTAAAAAATATGGTTAAAATCAACTTTGATGGTAGTGCATTAGACGACCCAGGAAAGTTAGAGATGCCCAAGCTGATTTAATCTATGCTTATGCTACTTCACTAGGCCATGGTGCTAACAACAAAGCAGAGATTGGTCAATGGGGTCGATCTTGGTGTCTAAATAATGGCTTTAACAAGGTGATTTTGGAAGTATACTATAAGTTAGTAGTTCACTGGGTAAAACAGCAAGCTGTTTCACCTTAGAATTTGCAGCATGTTTTAGCTAACTTTACGAGAACATGCGATCGATTGCAATCCTTTTTCTATATTCACACCTTTAAAGAGGCTTACTTTGTCGCTGATGTTTTATCTAAAACTAGCCTTAACAGTGAAGTCCATCACACCTTTTGTGTAGTTTGAGTAAATTTTGTTAAACCCACATTGTTGCATTCATCTCCTTATCAAGTAGAGATTCTTGTTCCTGAATGAAGGAGGTTCAACATCCTACGCATCTTAGATTTCCCCAGTATTTGTCATCTCCAGTTGTACATGATTGTTGATTCCAGAGATATCTAGAATATTCTGGGTTTGCATACAAAGAAGTCCAGTTTCCTTTTCCCCCTTCTCTTTTTCAATTCGCAGTTGATATCCATTGATTGCCAGATTATCCAGTGTTGTTGTGTTCTCCTGTTGCATGCACTAATCTATGAATAAAGTGCCGATTTTGTGTAACGACCCGAGAGCACCCCCTAGCCGTTACATGCGTATTCGACCTCTCGGAGGTCTTATACATTCCTTAGCATTCATTCATCGCATAGATCATAAAAATCACTAAGGATTTAAAACTTTTATTCCATAAAACCATAAGACTTCAAGAGTCATCAACATTTGAAAACATCAATATGCTAGCGGAACTACTAAGTCTCTTTTAGCCAATCTTAGACAAGAACTTAAAACGTACTAAGGGACACGGCCCTTTACAAATTAAATGAAACTTAAGTGTCTATTACAATGACTAAGAAACTTCTAAACATAGTCCTCGAATCTTGAGGACATACAAAAGACTTGGAAGAGTGAAGCGATCCAAGCAAATCCAAAGCACAATCTCCTCCTAGTTACCATAACCTACACTTGTAGTAAAATAGAAGAAAGGGGTTAGTACAACACACGTACTAAGTATGAGGATATGCAAAACATGCTAAAAAGGACATTTGTTCGGAAGTTATGCTTTCATGCCATTTTGATAAAATCTCATTAACATCAACATAATAGACACCTTACAAGTCACAACCAACAATACAAAGTCATATACTTCACAATAAATCATAAACATACATAACCCATTTACCTTTACCTTCTTGCCTTGGACGTCCACCTTAAGTAACCCTTAAGCAATACCTTTGTGCAATGTATGGGCAACGTCCCATACCATCACCCACACTAAGGCACCACCTTAAGGTCACACAAAGTGCACTTAGCATGCATACCTCAACCTTCACCCATTGATCACATGAAAAGATATAAGCACATAAGCCAACAAGTCACTTCATAACGCTAGAACACTCATCAAATATCATCCAAGACTCACCTAAGTAAGACATGGTGAGGCAGCCCATACTACCTCTCCATACCACACCCAAGTGATCCTTAAGGCTACATAAGAAAAGCTTTATTCACATTTCGACATAAATCGCTGATTCAACTTAATGCATTTAGACAACTTCATTCATTAATGACATAAGATCATCATATACATTCAATTCAACATACGCACTTACATTCAATTCATTATTACTCACCTTCACATTTGCATGCTCAAAGACCAACACTTTCATTAATTAGCCCAGTAAGACTTATTCATTCATTATCATTACTAAGACACACCAAGATCTCCCTTAAATGTCTACTTGTGCAATGTCTAGGTGATGTCCCATTCCACCACCTATCCTAAGTAGTACACCCTTAATAGACCCTAGTTCATTCATTCAATAATGTGGGGGAAGAGCCTTAACCAACATAGACCATGGAGCTTGACATGGAATCCTGGTAATACCCTTACTGGATGAGGGATCTCTACTTGCCTAAGGTAGGGTCATTCTTTTAACCTTTACGTGGAAGAGACCACTAGCTAGTCGTATGTGGGCACATTATTAAGGGATAGAATGATTGCTTCTAGGTACTCTCATCTCAACTCACGAAGAAGCACCCATCTTAAGGGTTGCTACTAAATACTCACATCTCAACTAACGAAGGAGTAGCCACCCATCTTCATATCCTCTCGGTGCTAGACATTACTCCCCCACGGAGTTTAGACATTCATTTCATTCATTCATTTAGGGATAAGGATTGCTACTAAGTACTCTAATCTCAACTCACGAAGGAGTACTCATCCTAACCCAATATTCATTCATTTAGGGATAAGGATTGGTACTCAGTATTCTCATCTCAACTCACGAAGGAATACCCATCCTAACCCTCATTCATTCATTAAGGAAGCTCTTGGATTCAAAGATGAGAAAACCTTTCATCTAGGAACCCCATTCATTTAAAGGAGTACTTTATGAGATATCCTTACAATAGACCCAACTTTCATTCATTAGCATTAACTCCCATTCTTTTCAATCATTCTCACATTCTTTCATTCATTCTTCACTAGGTGTGAGAGTAGGTAAACATAGTCTATCCTTAACCTCTCCTTCATTATAAGTCATTCAAAGATGACTACAACCAAGCATAACACATAAAGTCCCTACACAAGGTCAGATTTCATGCCCTTAGACAATACACAAATTCACATCATATCACATTACCTTCACATAATCAACATTACTCTAAACAACAATCATCCAACTTTGTCTACAAGCCCATGATCACAACATGCTTATAAGGTAAACACCTCCCAACTTTCAAAGGGATCAAACCTCACAATTCTAACAT
>NW_006239458.1:234182-236573 GCF_000226075.1 Solanum tuberosum
GAGTTTTTGACCTTAAAACCATCAATATTAACATAACTCATCTTTTGAAATACTTTCATGCAAGAACCCAAGCTTAGAATTGAAATTGGGGTTTTTAGTGTTTTTGTAAAACATTGAAATCACTTTGAATTGGCTCTTTGAATGAAAGGAGAATTAAAGATAAAATCCCCATACCTTTATGATTAATTTATTAGGAATTTGAAGGAGAAATCAGTAGGAACCAATCCCTTAGCTTGAAGCTTCATCAATGTCTTCCATGGAGTTCTAGAGAGAGAATTTATCGAGAGGGAAGGTTCAATTTGGGTAATAAGGTTTAATTCTAGGTTTTGGGGTTTTATCCACTTAAAATATCCTAAAATAGGTAGAATAACCATTTATAATAATTCTCAAAAGTACCCAAACTAACCCTCACTTAGTTGGACCTTTTAAACAAGTCAAAGTTGAGTTATATTTTCGCAGATATCATCGGGAAACAGGTCCGCGACGCGGAGGTGTTCCCACAAGTTTCTGAAAATTAAATTTCGAGACAGAAGAGTCCGCGGCAAATCCGCGATGCGGACCAAATTTTTGTCCCATGGTGGAGCTAGTCCGCGACGCGGACATGGTCTCTCCATGAGCATTTTGTAAGTTGCCTTGGCAGCTTGTTTGGCCAAGGGTTGGGGTCCTCCTCGGGGACCCTTAAAATGGTCCCGGGGAGTCGTACCCGAAAGTTTTGACCCTAAAAACATTTATTAAGACACTAGGGTCACCTCCACTGATTTTAGACTCCAAACAACATATAAAAAGATGAACAACATACTAGAACACACCAACACGTAAAACACTAGTTTCCGAACGTCTTGGTCGTCCCTTGACGTTTGATTTCCAAACTCTTTAAAATTGACTGAAAAGGGTATTCTTCATTATTTTAACAAGTTATTAATGCATAAAACCCATGTGAGGCTCTACTTTATCCTACTTCATTTTTTAGGGGTGTTACAATATCTCTCACTTGGGAACATTCGCCTCGAATGACACTTAAAATACATCCGAGAACTGAATGACCCAACTAGCAGCTCACAACAAGCATATAATATCATTAATACTGCACACATCAAGGAGAAAACATCAACTCCACATAAAAAGCATTACAACAAAACTTTCATGCAATTCAAGGAAGTAGGAATAACATCTACCACTCAATATGCACAAAACTTTACCATTTCTCCTTTCTTTGAAGGAACTTCCTTCTCCCTAGCATATCATGCTCATTACAACATTTATAGGCTCACCATACAATTTCTCTCAACAGCATAATCATGCAACATCAAGATCACATCAAGGCATGCTCAACTAGGCATCTCATAAATCAGTTTAAGCAACTTATCATAAACAAAAGCTCATCATTTCATATCATATAAGGAGGAACTACCTTCTCCATACTCATGATGCACACTTCATCATTTTCATTTCTAACATGGAGGAACTACCTTCTCCAATTATTATTTTTTGGACATACTCATCATTTCATCATAAGACCCGATATGCAATAACATTCAAAGCACACATAGGCATGATCAACATTTCAACTCATGAGGCAAATAAGCAAATCATACTAAATGCACAATAATCATGAGAAATATAGATCAACTACTAACCTTATCAATTAATCATAATGTCATTAAGAGGATGCATTACATAATATCCTCTAAGACGTGCATAACATAAGGAGATCATGCAACTCATAATCATATGCAAGACTCCAAATCATGAACAAGCTACTAGGAACTCTTGGTTTCAAGCTTGAATAAGAATAGAAGGAAAAGATAAGGATATCAACAACCTTACTACTCAACTCATCATCCCCCACTTAGGGTAAACCCATGTAGGAGCACATTATCCCCCACTTGGGGTGAGCCAAATCAACTCTTCACCACCTCATACCCTTAAATTCTAAGGTCGGAGCAAGTCAAGACTAAACCTTCAAACTCCTTTCATAAAATGATTCCACACTATTGAGGGTCTTACCTCTATCCCCCAAGAAATGAGTTTACTCACTCAAAATCATTTGGTACCACCTAAGCACCAGTACTCATAAAATTTTTATACTCTCACAGTTACTTTGCTAGGTAGTCACACCATCTTCCCCTCTTAGGAGCAAGCCTACACAAGGACTTCAATCTATCACAAGGGCAACTACCAAGTATTAACCACAAAAAGCAACTTCTCAATATGATACTTCAAATCACAGAAGTCACACATAACCATAATTGGCATCACAACACAATCTTCCAAAACTACATTCACATAATTTCATCTAGTCATAAACCATAATAAGTATCAAAACTCAACTTTTACTCCCTCTATCCTTGAAACATCACCCCTTCCAAGTAATCACATCTAGTAGACCAT
>NW_006239458.1:236655-241793 GCF_000226075.1 Solanum tuberosum
ATTTCAATATAAAAGCAATAACAATAATGTGATATAAAGAAAAGCTTTTAAAACAATAGATTTGAACTCAATGTATTGAAAAATACCATATAACTCAGTTTGTATGTAAAAATACAAATAAACTCTATTTGGGAGATTCTCTAATTAAAAACCATCACTATGAGTTATGTGATGATATAGCGTCTCACCCACGCTGCCCGTAACGACCTGAGAGCACCCCCTAGACGTTACATTCGTATTCGACCTCTCGGAGGTCTTATACAAGCCTTAGCATTCATTCATTGCATAGATCATAAAAATCACTAAGAATTTAAAACTTTTATTCAATAAAACCAAAGACTTCAAAAGTCATCAATATTTGAAAAACATCAATACGCAAGCGGACCTACTAAGTCTCTTTAGCCAATCTTAGACAAGAACTTAAAACGTACTAAGGGACACGGCCCTTTACAAATGAAATGAAACTTAAGTGTTTTTTACACTGACTAAGAAACTTCTAAACATAGTCCCCGAATCTTGAGAACATACCAAAGAGTTGAAAGAGTGAAGCGATCCAAGAAAATCCAAAGCACAATCTCCTCCTAGTTACCACAACCTACACTTGTAGTAAAATGGAAGAAAGGGGTTAGTACAACACACATACTAAGTATGAGGATATGCAAAACATGCTAAAGAGGACATTTGTTCGGAAGTTATGCTTTCATGCCATTTCGATAAAATCTCATGAACATCAACATAATAAGCACGTTGCAAGTCACAACCAACAATACAAAGTCATGTACTTCACAATACATCATAAACATACATATCCCATTTACCTTTACCTTCTTGCCTTGGACGTCCACCTTAAGTAACCCTTAAGCAATACCCTTTGTGCAATGTATGGGCAACGTCCCATACCATCACCCACACTAAGGCACCACCTTAAGGTCACACAAAGTGCACTTACCATGCATACCTCAACCTTCACCCATTGACCACATGAAACACATAAGCACATAAGCTAACAAGTCACTTCATAACGCTAGAACACTCATCAAATGTCATCCCAAGACTCACCTAAGTAAGACATGGTGAGGCAGCCCATACTACCTATCCATACCACACCCAAGTAATCATTAAGACTACACAAGACAAGCTTCATTCACATCTCGACATAAGTGGTTGATTCAACTTAATGTATTTAGACAACTTCATTCATTAATGACATAAGATCATAATATACAATCAATTCAACATACGCACATACATTCAATTCATTATGACTCACCTTCACATTAGCATGCTCAAAGTCCAACACTTTCATTAATTAGCCCAATAAGACTCATTCATTCATTATCATTACTAAGACACACCAAGATCTCCCTTAAATGTCTACTTGTGCAATGTCTAGGTGATGTCCCATTCCACCACCTATCCTAAGTAGTACACCCTTAAGAGACCCTAGTTAGTTCATTCAATAATGTGGGGGTAGAGCCTTAACCGTCATAGACCATGGAGCTTGACATGGAATCCCGGTAATACCCTTACCGGATGAGGGATCCCTACTTGTCTAAGGTAGGTCATTCTTTTAGCCTTTAAGTGGTAGAGATCACTAGCTAGTACTGTGTGGGCACATAGTTAAGGGATAAAAGGATTTCTTCTAGGTACTCTCATCTCAACTCACGAAGGAGCACACATCTTAAGAGTTGCTACTAAATACTCACATCTCAACTAACGAAGGAGTATCCACTCATCTTCATATCCTCTTGGTGTTAGACATTACTCCCCTACGGAGTTTGGACACTCATTTCATTCTTTCATTTAGGGATAAGGATTGCTACTAAGTTCTCTCATCTCAACTCACGAAGGAGTACTCATCCTAACCCAACATTCATTCATTTAGGGATAAGGATTGCTACTAAGTATTCTCATCTCAACTCACGAAGGAATACCCATCCTAACCCTCATTCATTCATTGAGGAAGCTCTTGGATTCAAAGAGGAGAAAACCTTTTATCTAGGAACCCCATTCATTTAAAGGAGTACTTTATGAGACTATCCTCACAATAGACCCAACTTTTCATTCATTAGCAATAAATCCCATTCTTTTCATTCATTCTCACATTCTTTCATTCATTTTTCACTAGGTGTGAGAGTAGGTAAACATAGTCTATCTTAACCTCTCCTTCATTATAAATCATTCAAAGAAGACAACAACCAAGCATAACACATAAAGTCCCTACACAAGGTCAGATTTCATGCTCTTAGACAATACACAAATTCACATCATATCACATTACCTTCACATAATCAGCATTACTCAAAACAACAATCATCCAAATTTGCCTTCAAGTCCATGATCACAACATGCTTATAAGGTAAACACCTCCCAACTTTCGAAGGGATCAAACCTCAAAATTCTAACATCTACAACATATATATATATATATATATATATAAAATACTAGAATCAATAATCTGTTCATAACTCCATCATCATCATAAACCTTTGTCACAATTGCCCATTCAAGGCCAACATCTAATATAACACATTTGACCATCAATTCCTCATAATTCAATATGGAACAATACAAAAATCAATAGCCCATGACAATCTACACATTAATATCACATTATTAGCTTATAATCAATAGACCCACTTTCGACCCAAAATCAGGATTTCAAGATATGCAAGGGTTCATGGAGTTTTTGATCTTAAAACCATCAATATCAAGATAAATCATCATTTGGAATACTTGGCAGCTTGTTTGGCCAAGGGTTGGGGTCTTCCTCTGGGACCCTTAGGGTGGTCCTGGGGAGTCGTAAATGAACGTTCGACCCTAAAAACATTTATTAAGACACTAGGGTCACCTTAGACTCCAAACAACACATAAAATGATGAACAACATACTAGAACACACCAACACGTAAAAGACTAGTTTCCAAACGTCTTGGTCGTCCCTTGACGTTTGACTTCCAAACTCTTCAAAACTGACTAAAAAGGCTATTCTTCATTATTTTATCAAGTTATTATTGCACAAAACCCATTTGAGGGTCTACTTTATCCTACTTCATTTTTTGAGGGGTGTTACAATATCCCCCACTTGGGAACATTCGCCCTCGAATGACACTTAAAATTCTTTCGAGAACTCAATGACCCAACTAGCAGCTCACAACAAGTATGTGATATCATTACTGCTGTACACATCAAGGAGGAAACATCAACTCCACATAAAAAGCATTACAACAAGAGTTTCATGCAATTCAAGGAAGTAGGAATAACATCTACCACTCAATATGCACAAAACTTTACCATTTCTCATTTCTTCGGAGGAACTTCCTTCTCCCTAGCATATCATGCTCATTACAACATTTATAGACTCACCATACATATTCTCTCAAAAGCATAATCAAGCAACATCAAGATCACATCAAGGCATGCTCAACTAGGCATCTCATAAATCAATTTAAGCAACTTATCATAAACAAAAGCTCATCATTTTATATCATATAAGGAGGAAAGTTACCTTCTCCATACCCATGATGCACACTTCATCATTTTCATTTCCAACATGGAGGAACTACCTTCTTCAATATTTGTTTTTGGACATACTCATCATTTCATCATAAGGCCCGATATGCAATAACATTCAAAGAAGACATAAGCATGATCAACATTTCAACTCATGAGGCAAATAAGCAAATCATACTAAAAGCACAATATTCATGAGAAAAATAGATCAACTACTAACCTTATAAATTAATCATAATGTCATTAAGAAGATGCATAACATAATATCCTCTAGGACGTGCATAACATAAGGAGATCATGCAAATCATAATCATATGCAAGACTCCCAAACATGAACAAGCTACTAGGAACTCTTGGTTTCAAGCTTGAATAAGAATAGAAGGAAAAGATAAGGATATCAACAACCTTACTACTCAACTCATCATCCCCCACTTAGGGTAAACCCATGTAGGAGCACATTATCCCCCACTTGGGGTGAGCCAAATCAACTCTTCACCACCTCATACCCTTAAATTCTAAGGTCGAAGCAAGTCAAGACTAAACTTTCAAACTCCTTTCATAAAATGATTCTACACTATTGAGGGTCTTACCTCTATCCCCCAATAAATGAGTTTACTCACTCAAAATCATTTGGTACCACCTAAGCACCAGTACTCATAAATTTTTTATCCTCTCACAGTTACCATGCTAGGTAGTCACAACATCTTCCCCTCTTAAGAGAAAGCCTACACAAGGACTTCAATCTATCACAAGGGCAACTACCAAGTATTGACCACAAAAAGCAACTTCCCAATATGATACTTCAAATCTCATAAGTCACACATAGCCTTAATTGGCATCACAACACAATCTTCCAAAACTATATTCACATAATTTCGTCTAGTCATAAACCATAATAAGCATAAAAACTCACCTTTTACTCCGTCAATCCTTGAAACATCACCCCTTCCAATTAATCACATTTAATAGAGACCACCGGACAAAAGGGAATAAAGAGAGAGATCATATGGAGTTATGCTCTATGGCACAACACAAGAGTAATGAAGAAAGTGAAACTTCTATCGTGCTATAGCCTACTCGCTCATAGATGTGTCGCGACTCACACCGATGAACAAGACTCTACTAGACGTGGCGTTCGAGACTTTGAACCTAAAAGTAATCTTTAAAGCCTAGTGTTCTGATACCAAGTGTGGAACGACCCGTAGAGCACCCACTAGCCATTACATGCGTATTCGACCTCTCGGAGGTCTTATACAAGCCTTAGCATTCATTCATCGCATAGATCATAAAAATCACTAAGAATTTAAAACTTTTATTCAATAAAACCAAAGACTTCGAGAGTCATCAACATTTGAAAAACATCAATACGCAAGCGGAACTACTAAGTCTCTTTAGCCAATCTTAGACAAGAATTTAAAACGTACTAAGGGACACGGCCCTTAACAAATGAAATGAAACTTAAGTGTCTATTACAATGACTATGAAACTTCAAAATATAGTCCTCGAATCTTGAGGACATACCAAATACTTGGAAGAGTGAAGTGATCCAAGCAAATCCAAAGCACAATCTCCTCCTAGTTACCACAACCTACACTTGTAGTAAAATAGAAGAAAGGGTTTAGTAA
>NW_006239458.1:242123-267050 GCF_000226075.1 Solanum tuberosum
TACACAAGACAAGCTTCATTCACATCTCGACATAAATCGTTGATTCAACTTAATGTATTTAGACAACTTCATTCATTAATGACATAAGATCATCATATACAATCAATTCAACATACGCACTTACATTCAATTCATTATGACTCACCTTCACATTAGCATGCTCAAAGACCAACACTTTCATTAATTAGCCCAATAAGACTCATTCATTCATTATCATTACTAAGACACACCAAGATCTCCCTTAAATGTCTACTTGTGCAATGTCTAGGTGATGTCCCATTCCGCCACCTATCC
Organism: Solanum tuberosum; assembly: GCF_000226075.1. Taxonomy (NCBI): domain Eukaryota; kingdom Viridiplantae; phylum Streptophyta; class Magnoliopsida; order Solanales; family Solanaceae; genus Solanum; species Solanum tuberosum. Next base: position 242,418 of record NW_006239458.1, read on the forward strand.
TAACTAGTACACCCTTAAGAGACCCTAGTTCGTTCATTCAATAATATGGGGGAAGAGCATTAACCGACATAGACCATGGAGCTTGACATGGAATCCCGATAATACCCTTACCGGATGAGGGATCCCTACTTGCCTATGGTAGGGTCATTCTTTTAGCCTTTACATGGTAGAGACCACTAGCTAGTCCTATGTGGGCACATAGTCAAGGAATAGATGGATTGCTTCTAGGTACTCTCATCTCAACTCACGAAGAAGCACCCATCTTAAGGGTTGCTACTAAATACTCACATCTCAACTAACGAAGGAGTATCCACTCATCTTCATATCCTCTCGGTGCTAGGCATTACTCCCCCACAGAATTCGGACATTCATTTCGTTCATTCATTTAGGGATAAAGATTGGTACTAAGTACTCTCATATGAACTCACGAAGGAGTACTCATCCTAACCCAACATTCATTCATTTAGGGAAAATGATTGCTACTATGTATTCTGATCTAAACTCATGAAGGAATACCCATCCTAACCCTCATTCATTCATTAAGGAAGCTCTTGGATTCAAAGATGAGAAAACCTTTCATCTAGGAACCCCATTCATTTAAACGAGTACTTTATGAGACTATCCTTACAATAGACCCAACTTTCGGTCATTAGCATTAACTCCCATTTCTTTTTTATTCATTATCACATTCTTTCATTCAATCTTCACTAGGTGAGAGAGTAGGTAAACATAGTCTATCCTAACCTCTCCTTCTTTATAATTTATTTAAAGAAGTCACCAACCAAGCATAACACATAAAGTCCCTACAAAAAGGTCAGATTTCATGCTCTTAGACCATACACAAATTCAAATCATATCACATTACCTTCACATAATCAACATTACTCAAAACAACAATCATCCAACTTGGCCTACAAGGCCATGATCACAACATGCTTATAAGGTAAATACCTCCCAACTTTCAAAGGGATCAAACCTCACAATTATAACATCTACAACATATATATATATATATATATATATAAAATACTAGAATCAATAATCTGTTCGTAACTCCATCATCATCATAAACCTTAAGTCACAATTGCCCATTCAAGGCCAACTTCCAATATAACACAATTGACCATCAATTCCTCATAATTCAATATAGAATAATACATAAATCAATAGCCCATGACAATCTACACATTAATATCACATTATTAGCTCATAATCAATAGACCCACTTTAGACCTAAAATTACGATTTCAAGATATGCAAGGGTTCATGGAGTTTTTTTTAATATTAAAACCATAAATATTAACATAAATCATCATTTGAAATACTTTCATTTAAGAAACGAAGCTTAGAATTGAAATTGGGGTTTTTAGTGTTTTTGAAAAACATTGAAATCAGTTTGATTTGGCTCTTTGATTGAAAGGAGTATCAAAGATAAAATCCCCATACATTTATGATTAATTTCCTAGGAATTTGAAAGAGAAATTAGTAGGAACCCATCTCTTAGCTTGAAGCTTCATCAATGTCTTCCATGGATTTATAGAGAGAGAATTTATTTGAGAGGGAAGGTTCAATTTGGGTAATGAGGTCTAATTCTAGGTTTTGGGGTTTTAACCACTTAAAATACCCTAAAATAGGTAGAATAACCGTTTATAATAATTCCTCAAAGTACCCAAACTAACGCTCACTTAGTTGGACCTTTTAAACAAGTCAAACTTGAGTTTTATTTTCGCAGATTTCATCAGGAAACAAGTGTGTGACGCAGAGATGTTCCCACAAGTTTCTAGAAATTAAATTTCGAGATAGAATAGTCCGCGGCAACTAGACCACACCAACACGTAAAAGACTAATTTCCGAACGTCTTGGTCGTCCCTTGACGTTTGACTTCCAAACTCTTTAAAACTGACTAAAAAGGCTATTCTTCATTATTTTAACAAGTTATTAATGCTTAAAACCCATGTGAAGCTCTACTTTATCCTACTTCATTTTTTAGGGGTGTTACATGTTGCTTCATAGAAATGATCATCACCAATTTGGTGGTTTTATGTTGTTAAATATGACATGTGCCTGATTAGGCACAAAGTAGCTAAGTTCCAAAACCATCTTTGAATCTAGAACATTCCCTCTACTCTATGTGCCCCAGCCTTATTTTTAAAAATTGGTACAGTTGTACCCACGTGGGTCCCCTCTCTCATCAGCATTTGTCATCCTTACATCCTCGAAGGCTCTATTACCGGCTAGGTTCTTTGATTTTCCAGTTCTTCTCCAATGACTTCCCTACTGCTCGTTAGAATTAGCTATAATTGAGTTTTCTTCTCGGTCCAGATCCAGATGAAGAAGTTGACTCCATCTCTAGAATCTGGTTACTTTTTTGAGGGAATTCTGACTATTACCTCGTGCTTTGATTCTAGCCCATTTGAAATGGTTTCTTAGCTCGGCTTCCTCCCCCGTCAACTTCCAACCACCGCACAAATCTCCAATCTCATGGAAGGTCTCATTTGAATATAGGTGTAGAGCCAGACCCATGGCCCTAATTCATTAGGTTTTTGGGGTTGTACAATGTTGGCATAGATCCTATAGAAGGATTCCACAATTCTAGTTTCACTTTGTTCTTTTTCCAAATCTATTCTCCTTGGAGAATTTGCTCAGATATGTTTTTGTTTGGGAACTCAAATAGAGAACATGCACTAATCATCTCATTGATTTTAACCCAAAAAACCATCTTCCAAACTATGGTGATAGCAGACTTTGTCATGTCGAAGGGCCAAAACATGAATCTTCCAAGTAGACCTTGTCCTCCATTTATGACAGCAGCAACAGCTTTAACCTCTTTAGCCTTATTTGTGGTTACCACTGGGGGCTAGTATTGGTTGTCATTTACTATCCTCAACGATGTTTGCATAAACCACATTAATGTCGTATGCCCAGAAGTAAGCCTTGCCAGATATCTGTGGGGAACATTGAATGAAATTGCTATCTTAAATGCTACACTTCTCCATACTGCACTAATGCCTGTTTCTGAAACAATGATACGTTGATAATTGTTCTGGCCTCTCCTTTCAATTATAAGATACAAATACACCTACCATGAGAGTTTTTTTCTTGGTACCAAATATATTCTGCGAGTTGGTGTTTATGTCTCAATCTTATCACAAATTTTTTTAGATCATCGGCTTCTTTGAGAATAAAGCATATCCAATACACGCTCTTCTTCTTAAGCGTGACCCCATCATCATATTTCTGCTTTTCTCTACCCAGTCGTACAATGAAACATTACCTAAAATCCATCTGGTGATGCCTTATGATTATCCTATAACCAATAAACAGCTAGGACTGAGTGCTTATCTCAAGTGGTCTAGAATCAACGTACAATGATATGCATCTTGCAGGGCCAAAGGGCAAACAATGGTATGCAACTTTGTTATAAGCATTACATTAGTCCATCCTAGCTCCTTAATTATAACTACAACCAACTCAAATACACCCCATGAACATGAATAATATACACCGACAATATTTCAACAGCATGTGTTGGAGCAATGGCAAAGTTGTGTACATCCAACTAACCCATAGGTCATGTGTTCAAGTAGTGGAACCAGTCACATGTTTGGGTCAGCGTAGGCTTCTTACTTATATACACGCCCCCTCTTTGAGTGCGGCTCTTCATTTCACCCAGCATGTAGAAGGATGCTTCATGCACTGGGCTCCCCTTTTATATACAATCAGTCAACCAATCATTTTAATCAAATCATTATCAAATTTTAAAGTAAGACTTCTCTTCTGCAATTTCATCAAAAATTTCATTAGAAAGTGGAATGCTGACCTGCCAAGTGACAAAAATAAAGCAGGAATCATCTTAGTTAATAAGTAGAGATGTTGACCCTTTTTAGTGCCTCTAAGAAATAATATGCAACATCTGCACCATTATTCCATAACATGGTTAGCAAATGCTTAATAACCTCAGATACACTTGTCCCATGCATTGAAAGAGGAGATAGTATCTCTGGAGAAAGATATTCCTATAGATATAAGTTACAATGATGAAATATGTTGGCAGCTGATAATGAATATTAACTGGAAAATGGAGAGACATCATTAATGATTCTCGTAATTGGGTTAATATTAAAGTTGTTAAAGTAAGGGTAAAGAGGAGCCAAATAGTTGACGTTGGGGGTATTTGGGGTCCGGTTGGTACAATTATTGTAGTTCTGTACCAATTTGCGTAGGTGAGGGAATGCAATTCGGATTGCACCAAGACCGTTCACTCGAAGTCACGCTCGAGACCTTAAAAGAATGCACGGTTTGTTCATGAAGTTAGAGTTTCTTCAGCTTGCGTTGATGGAAAAGAAAGGTTCCATGCCTTTACTATCGCTTGAGGAAGTGAAGGGAAGACAGTTGAAGAAGTTGCCACTTTAGGCGATAAGGATCCATTCAACGACTCGCACAATGGCCTAGGCGAGGACCCCAGCTCGCCTAAATTTCCAAAAGTCCCAAGAGAAGGGACCATCTAGCCTACTTGATCGGGGTCTCGCCGAGTCCATTCGGAGTGGGTGAGCCAGCTCTCCCTTTATCCTATTTGGGGCACTTTAGGGCCTCTTATGTAATAATTACCTAAAACTATAAATAGCTAGTTTGGGTCCTCTTTTAGGGAGACGATTTTGAATATTGATATTGTGAAACTCATGAATGAGTGTTAAGAGCTTGGTACAAGGTTTGGTTGACTTTTGTTTAGAAATGTTGGTTGCAAGGTGAACTCAATTCCCTCGAGGACTTCGTAAGAGTTAGGTGCTTCTTATAGGATTAATGGATTGAGGTCTTAAGGTTTAATATACCTTTTTTGTTCCTTTCTGTTTCCTCTTTTTGTGTCTATCTATATAGCTTTCTTTCTTGTCTTTAATTTCTGTATTTTCATTCGTAATTTGTAGCGAGAATTACATTATTTGGCAACAGAACTTGCTTAGATTCGTTCCTACGATTCTAGTCTTGAGGTTGTTACTACAAAAAAAAAGAGTCAAAATTGTTTTTCAAGAAAACCTCAAAATAACCCTTTGGGGTGGCCCAGTGGCTTGAGCTTGGGACTTCCATGTTGGAGGTCTCAAGTTCAAAAACCCTTGCCAGTGAAAGAAAGTGGTTTTCCTTCTAGGTCGAGCTCGTCGCAACAGGCTTGCCTAGTGCGGGTTACCTCACCTATGTGGTTTGCCAGCAATGCATAGGAGTGGGGGTTTTACCTTGTTGATTTGAGTTTTGTTTGAAATTTCTAAAGCTAGATTAGTATTTCCTAGTCTTACATGAGTCTAAATCTGAGATTTGGTAGAGTTTGGGGTACTATTGAAAATTCCACCATTGTTGAGTGAAGAAGTTAAAGAAGATGCAGATGGGTTTTGAAATCTAAAAGAATAGGTAAGGAATTGAATGATAAAAAGTATTGGGGATTGTTTCCTACATCAAGGGGAATCTGTATCTCAAATTTTATGACCGAACCAAAATTATTAAGGGTTTTATTTTGCGTCTTCATCTTGTTCATAGTGTTCTTGAGGGATATTCAAATCTTCAAAGAGAAGGAATCTACAAAAAGAAGGTGTTTAATCCTAAAAGGAAAGGAAAGAGAAAGTGGATAAGTGTTAGTACAGAAGGGAATTTACCAAAAAGAGTAAGGAATAAAGGAAAAAAGTACAAGGGGGACCACAAAAACACAAAATTTGGAGGTCTCCTCATTTTATGCCCCTAATCTCAGGTTTTAATTCCTTAGTTTCCTTTTCTTGATTCTCAATCTTTCTCAAGATTCCTAAGCTAATTTTCAATTCGTAATTGATCTACTTGTTGAATATTGGTTTTGAATTCTTTTCTTTGTTAGTGCCATTTCTTTTCGTGCTTTTATTAGTTTTACTTTACAGTTAATTTTTTATTCAAGTCCATTTTTCTTTAATCGAGTCATCTGTCTTTTCTCAAAACAAAAATCCATTTCGTCCAAGAATAGAAATTGACACTTTGTGATCAACCGAGTATATGCAATAATCAACCTTAATCGAGCCAATTTTAGAGACAATCAATGGTGTGTAACCACGAGTGATTGTGAGTTATTTTTACTAACGCTAACATTGTTTATTGTTATTCGTAAGTTTTCTTATTGTTCGGTACCATAGAAACTGAAAGATAAAGGTTACATTGGAATCTATAGTGGAGGATAATGGGAAAACTGGAAGGAAGGATGACTACATTGCAAGAGATTCTAAGAAGTTTCCTTTGAGTTCTTCCTGACATATATTGTAATGAAAGTATTCTCAATAGTTTCATATATTGCTTTTCCTTGTGAAAATTCCTGCAGATGTGCTTTATTAGGTCAAAATGTTTAATAAGACCTCATTAATAAAACATATTGAAATCAGCTAAGTTGCTTGAACTCTTCACTTTTGGTGCCGCACCCGTGTCGGTAGAACATGGGTGTGGGATCCCTGTCTAATTTGGTCAACCAATTTTTAGTACTTTGACCAAAATCGATGGGGAAAGTCTGGACAGTTTTAATGATTTGGATAATCAAAACAAAAGCTATGATGAAAATTGAAGAAAACTGAATACCTTTTGTTTAGAAATTTCTACGTCACTCCTTTTCCTTTAATCTCCTACCAATATTCTGCTCAAGTTTTCCACAAAATATCTCATAATTTAGGTTTTATAACTCTATTTTTAGGCGAATCCCCGCACCCGTATCCATACATGGATCCATATCCCCGAATCTTAAAAATTAGATCATTAGAGATCCGACCTTCAGATCCGCACCCGTATCAAACACTCGGACCCGAGTCTGATCAACTTAGGATATCAGTTGTTGCTCCGATTATATAAAGTTAACATTACTAGTGGCAACATTTTCCGGAGGCAGGCTTCTGTAACATTTATTTGGAACTGTCTGTATCTCATCAGTAGAAGAATTTTATTCTCCACATCTGGGGCAGAAGACGAAGTAATTAATTGGACAAGGGTTGACATTGTGGTGGATACACAAATGGATAATCTCAAGCCTGCTTCCAGCAATTCAACCAAGGTCCTTGTTTGCTCCAAATTCCCAAAATCTGGTACAGAATCATCTGTTTAGCCTATCATATCTTCCTCATGAGGCAAGTTGCTTTATGTCAGACAGTCATCATGTTCCTTATTTATCTCTTCACCCACTTTAAGGACTTCTCCATCTTCATTGCTAATTTAATCACAGGAAGACAATCCATCCAAAACACTTGTTGGCTGAACCTTTGGTCCTAGGTCATCTAACTTTTTGTCGTATTGTTCTAAGGTTGCTTCAAAAGATGTTGCTCAGAGCTGGGGACCAAAGGGATTGTGCTGCAACATCATAATATCTAAATTCAGTTCAGATTTTCTCACAATTTCACTCTTATCCTCTAACCTCCAAGCCGCTACTTCTACAACGTCATTCCACATGCCGAATGAAACTAAATACTCTTCACATAATTTAGCCCAGACCTGAAGCTCTTCACAATACTGTTATTCCTCCATCCAACAGTAAAATATGAGCTAGAGCTGCCACGAATTTAGAGAAAACAACGAATGGGAAAACAAAAACCACCTAGAAGATTTATTTGGTGTTCACAAACCTTCCAGAACTTTTGAATAATGGATTCATCTGGGGAGTACCCCAAAGTTTCTAGCTCTGTGGATGCAAAGGTTGCTTTCCTGAGAAGCCACCACTGTTCTGAAAAAATAACACAAACCTAGACAAAGAAAAACAACAAACTCAATTAATCAAAACAGATAATAGAAGGCACTATCAGGAGATAGGTGAACATAGATGTAAGGAATAATGCTTACCCTACATGCAAGTTGACTTGCATGAAGACCTTTCGGATATTTAGTAGTCAGGAAAGACTCGAATATTTTAAACAAGGCATTACGCTTGGAGATTAAGGAAGATCTGTTCTAGGACTGTGCCAGAGTTTATGATAGAGTGCATGCACCAGCAAACATACAGATGTATGTTAAGAAGCAGAAATCCAATAACCTGAATAGTAAGCCAAAGAAGTTATGTATTGGTATGACTACAAAAAATAATTATTCAAACTACAGTATACCCACCTCGTCATCAATACTTCTGAAGTTTTAAGAGTCTCTACAAGATGTCGATAGAACCCACTTACACTTCAGTATCACCGAAAGCCTTATGACCAACATACCCAACATCGCAACAAGAACATTTCTCATCTTATAAGATTCACCTCCAAAATGTGGGATTAATAAGCCAATATTAGTTGAGACCAACTTAGGCAATCTATCAGCAAGCTCTACAAGAAAGTGCCCAACACTTCAGCCCCTACTATATCCTTCACATAATCTTTCGGGGCTTTCCTTCCTATCTCTCTTATAATAGAAGAAGCCATGCTACCATCAGCAAACTTCTTTTCAGCACAAGCAACTTCATCAGCCAAATGGGAAACTACAAAATCATATTTGTGAACCAGATGCGAAATTGAAGCATATGATTGTGCAACATAGTGGTAATTAGTAATTGGTAGCACATGTCCCTGTTATGCGAGTCAAGGCGTCTTTTGTCACTTAATATTTTAAGATGGTATACCGCATTCTCAAACATTGAAAAGGCATTGCTACAGCAAACCACATCATCAGATTGAGTTAGCATTTTGATCCACTAAAAGATAACCAGCTCAACGAAAAAGAAATAACCTTACTTCACAATGAATGACAAGTACTTTTCATCATGGTCTGATGATCCAAGGAGCAACGAGAGGTTGATCTTTAATGAATTTGCAACTAAGTTCAGTATCCTTTCCCTTTGTGACTCCCAATTCCACGCACTTACAAGTTGCTTCTTTCGACTATTGGCGACCACCTAAAGCAAATCAAACGTACTCTCAATTGTCCTCAAAATTTCAGTATGATACAAAAAGGAACATATACTTTCAAGAAGAGCTATAAAGGAAAAAAATACATACAAGGACATCCCAAAATCAACTAAACTCAAATTCTCCAGAATCCCTTGAAACCCAGCCTAAGGTCATTTTTAGCACTCCCGTTGTTTCAATTTATTTGTGATAACTTACTTCTTAGGCTTTTTAAAAAAAGAATGCCTATTTTCCTAATTTGACAACTCCTTAATTTTACCATCCCACATGGCATGTTTGTGACTACCAAATCGAAGAACATTTCGGTACAATATACAATTTTAGTTTTAAGACTACAAAATTCAAAAGTACTCTTTACTTTCTTAAACTTTTTGTCAAGTCTAACAAAGATAAACAAATTGAAACTGAGGGAGCAACAACCTTTGATCCATTTTAGTTCAACTACACATGCAGGATTACGATATTCCATTACCAACATGAACACACATTAAAGCAAGCAGTTGCATTAACTAGAAATAGTAAATTCAGTATAAGAAATTCATAAAGTTGCACTACATGGGAATATACTATAGGCATCTCTCTCTCTCTCTCACTCAAACACACTATCAGATAAAGAAATGAGCTTACTTTTTTATTGTTGTTAGAACTAAATTTAGACTCCTCAATGAGCACAATGTTAATTAGGAAGGAAGTGTATATTTGGAAAGCATTTCAATATGACGCAACTCGATGAGCAAGAGAACAATCATCCTCCTCACCAGTAGAGTTTGGGGTACTATTGAAGATTCCACCACTGTAGAGTGAAGAAACATGAAGAAAATACAAATGGGTTTTCAAATCTAAAGGATTTGGTAAGGAATTGAAAGAATAAAAAGTATTGGGGATTGTTTCCTACATCAAGGGGAATTTCCATCTCAAATTCCATGAGCAAGCCAAAATTATTAATGGTTTTATGTTGCTTCTTCATCTTGTTCATAGTGTTCTTGAGGGATATTCAAATCTACAAATAGAAGGAATCTACAAAAAAGAAGGTGTTTAATCTAAAAGGAAAGGGAAGAGAAAGTGGATAACTGTTAGTACACAATGGAATTTACCAAAAGGGGAAAGGAATAAAGGGAAAAGTACAGGGGGACACAAAAGCACAAAATTTGAAGGTCTTAAATGTGCAAACACTTGTTCTTTTGGCGAGCCCGACTTCTCTCACCCAAGTCCAATCGGCGACTCACCGTAGTGACCTCTAGCTAGCCAAATTTCTCAGACATTTTGTCAACTTTGGCGAGCTGAACTTCAAGTTGGCGATCTGAACTTTAACTTTGACCAAGAAAACATGGGATTTGGAGACCCGAAACTCATTTTATGCCCCAAATCTCAGGTTTTAATTCTGTAGTTTCCTTTTCATGATTCTCAATCGTTCTACAGATTCCTAAACTAATTTTCAACTTGTAATAGATCTACTTATTGATGATTGGTTCTTGAATTCTTTTCTTTGTTAGTGCCATTTCTTTTCTTGATTTTATTAGTTTTACTTTGTAGTTAATTTTTTATTCAAGTCCATTTTGCTTTAGTCGAGTCATCCGTCTTTTTTCAAAACGAGACTCCATTTCGTCCAAGAGTAGAAATAGACACTTTGTAATCAACCGATGATAAGCAATCCTCAACGCTAGCCGAGCCAATTTGAGAGACAATCAATGGTGTGTAAACACGATTGATTGTGAGTTCATTTTACTAACGCTAACGTTGTTTATTGTTTTTGGTGAGTTTTCTTATTGTTAGGTACCATGGAAACTGGAAGTTAAACCCACCCACCTAAGGGAAAGGTTACCTTGGAATCTATTAGGGGTGCTGACTAATATGAGTTGGATAATGGGAAAATTGCAAGGAAGGACGACCACCTTGCTAGGTAGTAGGTCCAAAATGGATGATAGAATGAATGATCAATGTCTCACCTGAAACCTTCCATCAAGCGTTCAACCCAACACCAATCAATCAAGAAGAGGGTTGTGAAGAGGAGACCCAAGTTAAAGATGAGGAACAAGACCCATGTGAGGGAAGAGATGTCGTAGTTCCTAATGATATGAAGAGGAACTCCATAATTGAATACGCTTGGCCTCAAGAAGGAGAGTTCATCGTATCAATATATATGGTAAGCCGAGCTATGATTATCAAGGCCATTGATAATCCAAGTCAGACAATCTTTTCCACTCTAAGTACCTCATCAATGACAATGTATGTTCCTTGATCATTGATAGTGGAAGTTGTGCAAACGTTGCTAGCACCGCTTTAGTGGATTTCTTGATTGAATTTTTTCCTACACCTTACAATGTTCAATAGTATACAAGTGTTAACCAAGTTCAAAATTGGGAATTACCAAGATGAGATCCTATGTGATGTGGTCCCAATGCAAGCTTGTCATGTACTACTCGGAAGACCTTGGAAATATGATCGTTCAACCGAATATGAGGGGAGAACCAACAAATATTCACTTGTGTTGGATGATCTTAAATATGTCATTCATCCTATGCACCCTCTCAAGTCAATGAAGTGTATCGAAAGATGACTGAATTGAGGGAGAAAAGGAAGGATGAGGAGGATCAACATGTGTGTTGACTATCGAGCCATCAACAAAATCACGGTAATGTATCGTCATTCTATCCCTAGATTAGATGATATGCTTGATGAACTTAATAGTTCTTTTGTGTATTCTAATATTGATCTTAGGAGTGGTTATCATCAAATTCGGATGAACCCTGTTGATGAATGGAAAACCGCATTGAAAGACCATGTTGTGTCTTTATGGATGATTGGTCATGCCTTTCGGTCTCACTAATGCTCCTAGTACTTTTATGCATTTTATGAATCATATGATGAAGCCCTTCATAGGGAAGTTTGAGGTTTTCTATTTTGATGATATCTTCATTTATAGTAAAACCATTCATCAGCATATAGATCATTTGAGATAAGTGTTTGATGCGCTTAGGAAGGAACAACTCTACGCTAATCTTGACAAGTGTTTATTCTATGTTGATGAAGTTTTTTTCTTGGGATTTTTTGTGAGTTCAAGGGGTGTTGAGGTTGATGAATCTAAGATAGACGCTATTAAGAATTGGCCAATTCCGAAGTATGTAGGCGATGTTAGAAGCTTTCATGGGTTTGCTAGTTTTTAGAGGCGGTTTGTCAAAGGATTTAGTGCCATATCCTCCCCATTGGCCGAGGTAATCCGGAAGGTTAAGCCTTTTAAGTGGGGTGAAGAGCAAGCCTAAGCCTTTGAGGTTTTAAAATCAATGCTTTGCACCACTCCTTTGTTGCAATTACCCAATTTTTAGAAAATGTTTGAAATTTCATGTGATGCTAGTAAAGTAGGCATTCGAGTTGTCTTAATGCAATACCAAAAGCCCATTGCTTATTTTAGTGAAAAACATAAAGGTGCAACTTTAAGCTATTCCACTTATGATCTTGACTTGTATGTCTTGATTAGAGCATTGGGTAAGCGGCAACACTACTTGTGGCCCAAATAATTTGTCATTCAGATCGATCATGAGTCCCTAAAGCATATTCAGGCCCAAGGAAAGCTGAACAAAAGGCACGCCAAATGGATTGAATTCCTTGAAACTTTCCCTTATGTAATTGAATGCAAAAAGCGGAAGGAAAATGAGGTGGCCGATGCCTTGTCTAGGAAACATGTGTTGATAGCTGCCTTGTCTTCTAAATTGTTTGGCTTTGAATGTTTGAAGGCAATGTATCCCAAGGACCCCATGTTTTCCCAAATCTTCCAAGATTTTTAGGAATGGGAAAGGGAAAGGTGGCTTAGGGATAGATCTTCAACTCCCTATTCTAAATTTGATGATTTCATGTTCAAAGGCAAGAGACTATGTGTGCCTATGAGCTCTTGGAGAAAACTATTAGTGAGGGAGGCACACAATGGGGGATTAATGGGTCATTTTGGTGCTGATAAAACAAGGTGAATTCTCGAGGAACAAGTTTATAGATCAAAGATGCACAAAGATGTTGCTCTAATTTGTGGCCAATGTATTGAATGTCGAAGTGCTAAGTCACGACTCCTTCCATGGTTTATACACTCCACTCCCCACCCTAAAAGACCCTGGCTTGATATTTCTATTGATTTTGTTTTGGGTTTTCCAAGGAAAAAAAGAGGTAGAGATAACATATTTGTTGTTGTTGATCAATTTTCAAAGATGGCTCATTTCATTCCATGTCATAAATGTGATGATTTTTCCGGTGTGGCATCTTTGTTTGTTGAAAATGATGTTAAATTGCATGGAATTCCTCAAACCATCGTAAGTGATAGGGACCCAAAATTCCTTAGTCACATTTGGAAAGAATTGTGGGGTACACTTGGTACCATGTTGTTCTCAACTTATTGTCACCGACAAAATGAAGGTCAAACTGAAGTTGTGACTAAGACCTTGGGTTCTATGCTTCGTATCATGGTGCATGGAAAGTTGTCCTCATGGGAGGAACATTTGCCTCTAGTTGAGTTTGCTTATAGTCGAGTTTGATGCGATACAGATCTCATCAAGGCCATTTAATAGAAGCCAAGCTCAACACCTTCAAAGGATGCAAGGGTTATTCATGAAGATGGAGGTGCTCGAGATGGTATTGATGGCAAACAAGGGATTTCAGACCTTAAAGATAACATGGGGTCCTTTTGATAAACAGGACCCACTTGGCGCATCGCCCAAGGAACTAGGCGATGGTCCCAGCTCGCCTTAAGTACCTGAATATGGCTAGAGTTGAGGCCAACGCAGAGAAACTCGCCGACCAGGTCGGCGCACTGCCAAGTCTACCTAGGCGAGCCCGACTTGGCTCGCCCTTTATCACTTCCAGGTAACTTTTGGGCCCTTTTATTATTAAATAGCTAGAACTATAAATTGGCCTTTAGGGTTCATTTTAGGGTAGACTTTTTTGAATGTTGAAAACTAAAAATTCATGTTTGACTGTTGAGAGCTTGGTAAGCTTTTGTTGCTTTTTTGTTAGAAACGTCGGTGGCTCGGGATATTGATTCCCTTGAGGTCATCGTACGAGTTTGGTGCTATAGTTGGATCAACTAATCGAGGTCATTGGGTTTAATATACCCTTTGGTTGCCTTTTGTTTCCTCTTGTGCTTCTATCTATCTTTACTTTATTGTCTTTCGATTTCCACGTATTATCGTCATTTCTCTTGTGAGAATCGTATCATTTGGTATCAGAGCAAGGCTTAGTTTTGTTCCTACGAATCTAGTCTTGGGTTTGTAACGGAAAAAAATATGTCCATTTCGTTTTTGAGAATTTGCTGAAATGGGTTTCTTAGATTTGAGTCTTGTTTGAGTTTCTAAGGTTGGAATAGTATTCTCCAACAATAATTGAGACTTAGGCTAAGATTGGAATGGGTTTGGTGCCTTATTGAACAATCCACCATTGAAGATTTGAAGAAGCATGAACAAAACAAAGTGGGTTTTGAAATTTGAAGGTTTTGGTTTGGAATTGAAGTTTAAAAGTGTTGGGTGTTGTTCCCCATATCAAAGAGCCTTCACCTAAATTTTGTGAAATTTCGAGACAAAAATTTGAAGTGTTTTATTTTGGGTGTTCATCTTGTTCTTGAAGTTCTTGAAGAACATTCAAACCTTCAAGGAAGGGAATCTTTGAAAATAAAGTGTTTGATTCAAAAAGGGAAGAAAGAGAAAGAGTAGAAGTGTTTATTAAAGAGGGAATTTACCAAAAAGGGGTAAGTACTAAGGACAAGGGCTGGAGGGGACCACAGGATTTCCAATTCGAAAATTGCAGCTGCAGCAGTGGTCCATTAGGCGATCGAGAGCGGGGAAAGCCTAACCACTCGGCGACTAGCCCTTTGGGCAGGTTGCTCACCGAAGTGGTTGCCAAATCGAGGGAAATAATGGAAAATTCGGCGAGACGAAGCCTGTTCGCCGAGTTCTATCAGCGAGTCACCGAACTTCCTCTCACCTTGCCGAGTTACCTTGGCGGACTGCTGAGTTTGGCAAGCCTATCTTCAAGTTGGCGAGCTGAACTTCACTTTTGGTGAAGAAAACAAGTCATTCGGCGACCGGAAGCACAAGTTACTCCTAATCTCAGGTTTTTAATTCATAGTTTCTTTTCTTTTGATTCTCAAATGTTCTCAAGAATCCTAAACCAATTTTCAACTCGTAATTACTCTACTTGTTGAGTATTGGTTCTTGAATTCACTTCTTTGTTTGTGCCTTTTCTTTTGTGCCTTTTTTCATTTTACTTCGTAGTTAATTCTTGATTCAAGTCCTTTGTTTAATCGAGTCGTTCGTTCTTCTTAAAGCAAGAATCCATTCTAACCAAGAGTAGCGATCGGTACCTTGTGATTGACTTAGTACAAACAAATTATCAACATTAGCTGCGTCAATTGAGAGGCAATTAAAGGTGCGTAAACAAGAGTGTTTGTGACGTCTTTACTAACCTAACGTTGTTTGCTTCTTGTGAGTTGTCTTATTGTAGGTGCAATGGAGGCAGGAGGAGAAACTGAAGCACCAATTAGAGAAATTACTTTGGCAACTTTGTTGGAAGTGTTGAACAATGTGAGAGGTGATATAGCAAGGATTGACGGTAGGCTTTCTACTGTGGAAAGTAGAGTCAACTACAATTCCAATGACTCCACACCGCAAGCTACTTTTCGTGCTACTACAAGTGAGCATGATCACACTCATTCTCCTACTCTCACACCCGAAACCCTCCACCAAGCCTTGCACCCAAATTTCAATCTATTGGGTTCAAATAGCCAAAGTTCCAATCTACCGTTCCAGTTTCCGCTTATTCAAGAAGCTCCACCAAATCAAAGCCATACTTACCAAAGACCACTTAACCAAAATATTCCCTACCAAAGACCACAACCACAACCAAATCCCGTGAATGAGGTGAGGAATGATGAAGATCAAGGAGGTTATGAAGGTGAAGGTGAAGAAGCGCCATGGAATGAATTACCAAGAAATCGACCAAAAGGCCAAGTCTTGCAAAGAGGACCAAGAGGTAGATTGGGTCCAATGCCATTTGATAGGAGACAACATGGGAACCACTCTCAAGGTGGAAATCAATGAGAAGTCAATGGTAATCATAAAGTTGGTCAAGAATCTAGAGAAGAACATGGTAACCGCTATCAAGGAGGGCATCAAAGGGGTTACCATTACAATGACCAAGGTGGCCATGGAGGCCGAGATGTTTGGATCAACTTTATCAAAACGACTCTTCCAACATTCAAACGGGAATGCAATCCCGATTCTTACTTTGAATGGAGTCATAATGTGACCGGATTTTCAATGTCAATGAATTGGCAGAGGTCAAAAGTAGTTTCTATACTATCGCCCAATTTGAAGGGTATGTTGTCACATGGTGGGAATACATGAAAAAGTATCACTAGTTGTTCAAGAAGGTCATCCTCCACCATGTCCCAAGTTGAAATGATTGATGAGAGCTCAGTATGTGCCGGAGAGATACCGCAAAGGATTACTTGCCAAATTGTATAACTTGAGGCAAGGAAGTAAAAGTGTTGAGGCCTATCATAATGAGTTCCAAAACATAGTCATGAAGCTAGAATATCGAGTGATTGAAGAGCATATCGTGATTCTTTTCAAGGTAGGGTTGAACTAAGAGATTTATTTTCAAGGTAGGGTTGAACTAAGAGATTTCTTCAAAGATGACCATTCATACGTTTGCTCCTTTGAATGATTTCTTTGAGGCAGCCCATGAGATAGAGCTTGAATATAAAGAGGAGAAGGTGGCTAAGTATAATAAGACTTCATCTTCTAATTCTTGGAGCAAGAAAAAAGGGATAGTTCCAACATCGTCGAGTTGTGGCAAGGGTGCAGATCTCAAGAAGATATATGAGAAGAAGCCCTTCAAAGGGAACACTCAAAAGTATTCGCCAAGAAAAAAGGGTACCACTGACCCAACCAAATTGCCTAAAGGAATTCAATGTCACAAATGTAGAGGATGGGGTCATATTTTGTGTGAGTGTCCAAATCGATTGAATGCTACAAGTAGGTGAAATCTATCTTAGTGTAGAAGAGGAACCAACAGGTGAATGTGAAGAAGGTCCTCAAGAAGAGGATGAGTTTGAAGATGGGAAAGATGAGGAACAAGACCTTTGTGTCGAAGAAGGAGAGGGTTTCGCTCCTCTATATGTGGTGAGGCGAGCAATGATTAGTAAGGCCTTGGATGATTCGAGACAAAGAGAGAATCTATTTCACTCCAAATGCTTCATCAAGGTTATATGTTGTGTTCCTTAAGCATTGATAGCGGGAATTGTGCAAATGTTGCTAGTACTGCATTAGTGGAATACTTAAAACTTCCTACCACTAAGCATGCTACACCTTACAAACTTCAATGGTTGAGTGAGTGTGGAGAATTGAGGGTGCATAGACAACGGATGATCTAGATTTAACCAAAATTGAATTTAGTTGGGGAATTCGGCTAAATATTAAATACGACTGATTAATAAAAATTAATGAACGAGTTTTTTTATCTTAACAAAATAAAATAATTAACTTAATTATAAACTAATTCACCTTAAATATTGTCACGACCCGATTCCTCGAGTCATGATGGCACCTACTATAACCCACAAGCAGGCAAGCTAACCTATATTTTGGAACAACTAGTAATGGGATTGAGGGTAGAAATCTAAACCCAACAACACAATAATAATAACAAAAAGAATCACAAATGGAAGGGAGGAAGCATGCCTAAACTATATACAAATAAAAGACCCCTCCCAGAACCTAGAAGTCACAAGTACAACTACAAACAAAATGAGTACAAGTCCCAAAACTGGACCACAAAAACAAGACTGTCTTAAAAAGTAAAAGACAAGTCAATATATAAATACAGAAGGAGACGGGCAAATCCAGGACGTTATGTGCTCACCCTCGCCTCCTAATAAGACTGCAGCTAGCTCAAAATCAACGTTGATAGCTAGTGCTCGGACCTGCATCACAAAAACAGATGCAAAGTGTAGTATGAGTACCAAAACAACAAGTACCCAGGAGGAATCATAGGGCGACTGAGCAAGAAAAGCAAAAGTAATATGAAATGCGAGAATGTAACATACTAAATAGAAATAAGCAAGAGGGAACACCTAAAATGTATGTACATGAGCGTACTCACACACAATGAGAAGGAAAGTAGCTAACTAAATCTGATCCGGCTACCATAAACCCGGCGGGTACGATCGTGCACAATATGAAAATAAAACTCGGCGGGTACGATCGTGCACATTATGAAAGTAAAACTCGGCATGTACGATCGTGCACAATATGAAAGTAAAATCCGAACGGACTACCATAAGTCCGATAGGTGCACAGAAGGGATAGTTGAAATGAAGTAAGATGATCTAATGAAGTTTCCAAGATTACCACAACTTTCTAGACTTCAACCGAACTAATCCATGTGCCCGAAGCTTACCCAGAGCTAACAGGGAAATAAGGACTTGGACCGAACGAAGATGAAGGATCAAGGACTTACACCAAGATTTGGAGTAACCGAAGAGTTGAACAAATGCTAAAGATAATCGTAAACTTGAACCACATAAAATATTACAAAGGACTTGAAGCGAGGTTAAGGATAATCGTGGACTTGAACCACATAAAATATGACCAAGGACTTGAACCAAGGTTAAGGTAGCTATGGACTTTAGCCTAGGCTAAAAGTGGTGGTGGACTTGAACTACGACAATATATATATACTAAGCCAAGGATTTGAACCCCGCCCGATGTAGTGAACTGGGGACTCGAACCATGAGTAGAGGGGAGTCCATTAGAAATAGGATCAACCGAGCGATACGGGGAGTACCCCCAAATCAAGTTCCATCATTAAATCCCTCCAGCCTGAACCATATCTACCAAGAATCATCGAGTAGCATCCAAACCAACAATTTGAATACATCAGAATCGACGGGACAAAGAATTATGGATATAAGGTTACAAAGGTTGTGTTACTGCTTCACTAAGACCCAGACTATCAGAGTCAAGTCTTCTATATCAGTCTACAGGTAGCTAAGCCATCAGAAGCAACGTCATAGAGGTTTCTAGGCCTAACGACACTAAAATACGCAAGTCTATGGAAATTACTAGTCTAAACCTAGAATACAGCCAAACATGCTTTCAAATATACACAAAAGCCATAAAAAGGGCGCACCATAAGGTAAAGATGATTAATAATTACATTAGACATGCTCCAGTAACCCAGAGTACCCGAAATTAGAGCCTAAGTCATGGTTTCTAGGAATTTAGCATGCTCAACCACCAATTACCCCCAAAATCATACAAATCAACATACAAATGCTAAATCATGATCAATCTAAGGAGAGGGAAGTCGTAGCGTAGTTGAATATCGATCGCACGCGCTCCAAATCACGTAGCCGGAGCCTTTCTCTTCCTCAAGGTCTCAGAACGTTGTCACGCTATCAAAAATAGAATCACAACGTTAATACAAGAGTTTTGACACCAAAATCATAATTTTCAGAGTAGGACCCAAAATTGGGCCTAATAAGGGATTATGGGACTTGCAATAAGAATCTCGAATTTGACACTGCAGAAAATGTATAAACACAATATGGAACTTATACCCTAAAATGGGAAACAATTGAAGGATCAGAACGAAAGAAATTTCATCATACAACGAAAATTTGATTTATGGGAAAAAAATAAGAAGAGGGCTGCCCCTTTGGGGAGGAAATTACGTCAAAACGTCAAGCTTCACACTTCTCCGAGCACTCTACAGCGAACTCATAATCCACACGAACACCTAGCACTTTGAATCACCTTAATCAGAGCTCTATAGCTCATGAAATCAAAACCTCCATTAAAGAGAAGAGTCAAGAGGATATGCCTTAAATAAAGCTTCCCCAACACTTTCCGATCACACCCCTGTGTTCCCATGGAAAAACCACACAATTTAGAGCTTTGAATCACTCAATTTAAAATGATGGCTGAAAGCTGAAATGGGGCTTTTAAAAGACGAATCAGGTTGCTAAAAAGTCAAAATCTAGTTGTTAAAAGCAAAAAATCTGGTCGATAAAAGGGCTGCACCATATTTCAGCTTTTCCTATTTTTCTCAAGTCTCCGATGGAGTGATCGGAATTCATTCGAAATCCCATGCACGCAAACGCACTATGCTACCCCACTAAATTCGACCTTCCGAACTCAATGGCGCAATTGGAAATCTAATACGAGGTCATTTTGATGGAAAATGGGTCCCACACCCAAATGCCATTTTTAGCCAAATTCCACAACGGACCCAGAGATTAGACCGGAAGCCTCGGGAAGCAAATGAAGGGTCGTTCTAGACAAAACATGACATTTTGGAACTAACCGCCCTGAAAGAATTTGCATCCGAGCATGTTTTCCAAGAATATTGAACAAATTCAACCTTAGGTCAAATTTCAAAAGTTAATTAGCTAAATGGTCCCAAACTTGCTCCGAAGGCCTGAGGACTCGTTCCGACCATGCTCCTAGCCTAATTTTGTCATTCCGGAGTTGATAAAACCGTCAGAATTCTTTCCAAAGGTTGGTAACCTGAAATTTTGAATAACGTCAACTTTTCAAAGTTCAAAAGCTCCAAAACAGAAAACAGGCCTAAAACCTGAACGAACAATCAGGCGACCGAATAGTCAGTTCCAGTAAATCATAAATGACTTGGGGTAGATGTTTGAACGCTCTAAATATTGTAATGAATGAATTAACTCAAAAATTTCCTGGAGGGTCATTATAACATTCAGTACTAAAAGAACTTTCATCTGCGAAAGTAAAAGTCAAGAAGTACCTGAAGGCTCAAATAATCTAGGGATCTTCTCCCACACCTCCTGCTCGGTCTCCCAAGTGGCCACCTCGAGTGGACGGTGCCTCCAATAGACTTTAAACACAAGAATGTCTCTGGATCTCAACTACCTCACATCTCTGTCTAGGATGGCAACTGGCTCCTGAAATATAGGTCAGACATTCATCTAACTGAGTCACATCATATTGGAGCACATGGGAGTCGTCTGGAACATACAGGTGCAACATCAAAACATGGAATATCGGATGGATAGCTGAGAATGCTGGAGGCAAAGCTAACTCATAGGCAACATCACCAACTGTCTTCAAAATCTCAAAAGGCCCAATATATCTAGGGCTAAGCTTTCCCCGCCTCACAAATCTCATAATGCCCTTCATGGGCGATACTCGAAGGAATACTCTATCACCAATGGTAAATCTCAACGGCCGACGCCTACGATACGTGTAACATTGGGGTCTACTCTGAGCTGTCATGAGCCTATCCTGAATCACCCTCACACGATCTAAGCCCTTCGAAAGCAAGGTTGTGTCAGTTAATGTATAAACTACACCTCATCTGATAGTAGGTGTAGACGATTGTTAAGCAGTATATACCCAACAAAAGAGTTGGGGTCGATACCACAGAGAGTAGTTCTATTTTGAATTTAAATATGAAATTACAATAGTGATTTTTGTAGCTGAAGGAAAAGATATTGTCGGAAACTAGTAATAAAATTTAAAGGGTGACATTAATGTCTGGTTAAGGTGTTTGATATCAGAAAGCACCCTCAACGATTAACTAGGAACAATCAAATAGGGGAAAGATATTTGGGGGATTGACCAACCAATTGCTAAACTCAACTTAATGGGTAAAAATTGCTAACCAAAAGTGCTAACTCTTCATGGGTATGATGAACTTTATATGAGGTACTTTTCTCTCGAACAACTACCTCATTTCGATTGAGTTCTCTCAAACCTCAATTTTGTAACATGAAGACCAACCCACAACCTTACTACGTCCACTCTCTCTAGCTGGATACATAGAATGAGTCTTGGGATTTACTCTCTCAAGATGAATCCATGATGACCCACTAACTATGACTGCCAACTTATCACTTTAGCTTTACACTTCTTTCTCAGGCAAGCATAAAACACTAAATTATATTGAAATATGCATACAATAGAGTAGTTAAAGATAAGTCAGATCCACTTCAAATTAGAACTAAAATTGATCACATTGTCAAACCGCCAAGATTGGGGTTTTAGCTAATCATCATACATGAAAGAAATTCAGTACCTAATACATGCTCCATAGCTGGGTATTGAAAATTAAAGTTCTAAAATGAATAATATATTTTTTATTACAACACCCAATTGAAATCTCTTGCCAAAATTGCTTTAAATCAACAAGAATAGTGTTTTTGTTCTCTCTATTTCGTTCCAACAATGACTGGATGCGCGCTTTGCGACCAGTCAGCGACTCGCCGATCACCCTTGTCCATCGCCTTCTTTCTTCATGTTTTTATCAATCATGAACTGTAACTTTAGGCAATCTAACTCGGGGTCGCCCATCACTTCCGCAATCTGCCCTTTAGTCCTTTGGCTGGCCAACTCAATTTAATCTTTGTCTCGTTCAGTGCGTTTGGAAATACAATCTTGTTTCACCGATCAATTTATCGATTCGCCGATATAGAACATAGTTCGCCCAAGTTTCACTTGTTTCAGGAACAGTGTACTATTAAATTAGGTGGTCTAGAGGAAGCTCGGCGATTTGCCGAGTTCTCTTGGTGATTGTCAGGTTTGCCTTTCTCCCTATCATCAGCTTGTTCTGTCCTTTTTTGCCTATTAGTGTCCTTGATTTGCTCTTCTATCCACATACCTAAGAATCAAGGTTTACACATCATTTCATAGCACAAATCAAACGTTTAGGGACACTAAATTTATCAAAACAAAGCCATAAATGAGTCGCGGACTTATCACTGCTGCATGGTCTAGGCTCCCTAGACTCAAACCAACCAACTAGAGAGCGGCAACGCCTACCATATAAGGCCTCGAACGGGGCAATCTAAATACTAGAGTAGTAGTTGTTGTTGTATGCAAACTCCGCCAAGGGGAAAAACTAGTCCCACTGACCTCCAAACTCTAGACACAGGCCCACAACATATCCTCAAGGACCTAAATAGTGTGCTCCGACTGCCATCAGTCTTCGAATGAAATGTTGTGCTAAGGTCGACACAGGTGCCCAAATCCTCCTGAAGGACCATTGTAAAGCAGGAAGTAAAGTAGGAATCCCAGTCTAAAATGATAGAAACAGGCAAACCATGAGGATGAACCACCTCTCAGATGTAGATATGAGCCAATCACTCGACACTAAAGGAAGTATGAACAGGGAGGATGTGTGCTGAGAAGGTCAATTGATCCACGATGACCCAAATGTTGTCAACACCCCTGGAAGTCTTAGGCAAACCAACAACGAAGTCGATGGTGATACTCTTTAACTTCCACTCTGGATTGGGTAATCTCTAAAACTCAGAACCAGGTCGGATTCACCTGCTGGCAACACAGGCAAAAAGACAGGTAGTCTGAGATATCTCTTCTCAAACTTCTCCACTAGTAATGCTTTCTCAAGTCACGATACATCTTAGCGGTGCCCGGATGGAAGGAATATCTTTAATCACGGGCCTTGCTAAGGATCTACTAAATAAAACCCCCAAATATCGGAACACACAATCGGCCATCAAACAAAAACACCCTATCTAAATCTAAAGTAGCCGACCAAACATCGCTTGCCAATACTCTATCTCTGAGTGACACAAAAGACTCATCCTCGAACTGTCGCCCACAGATCCGATCTAACAAAGTTGACTGACAACCCCACATGAGCTAACACACGTCTGGAATCTGAAAGATCAAGTCAGATCATCTGGTTTGCTAAGGACTTGATGTCTAAAGCCAAAGTCTGCTTTGAAACAGAAAGGAAGGCTAGACTACCCATACTCACAGCCATCCAGCTCAAAGCGTCTGCTATTTCATTCTCCTTGCCTAGATGGTAGAGAATAGAGAGGTCATAGTCCTTCAGGAGTACAATCCATTGGCGCTGCCTTGAATTAAGATCTCTCTAGCTAATAATGTACTGAAGGCGCCGGTGGTCAGTGTAGATATCATAACGCACTCCATATAGGTAGTGTGTAGTAAGGACCCGAGAGCACCCCCTAGTCGTTACCGGTGTGTTTGACCTCGAAGAGGTCTTATACAAGCTCTTAGCATTCGTCATGGCATGTATCATAGAATAAAATTACGGAAAATTGATAACTTTTACTTTGGAAGTTCAACTATATGAAAAACAGAATCTAACTTTGTCACAATATACCATCTAGACATAGAAGTATCAAAAATGTGACTTAGCCCTTACATCAATAAGAAGTCTTGAAATAGGAAAGTACAACAATGTCTTTCAACATAAGCAAAGAACTAAATATAGAAGCAAAATCATAGGGTCTTGTCCTCGGACATGAGGACTCACCAGCTTGAGGAAGCAACTCCAAGTGTCTTGAGAAGTAAGCTTGAATCCTCAACGGCCCGAACCTAAAAATAGTTGGGGAAAAGGGAGAAAATATGGGTTAGTACAACACACGTACTAAGTATGGCTACTATCCATAAAGACCATTGAAACATGCATAAAAGGACATTTAGTCAAAACATACTTTTTACCAAGTAAATCCAATGTGCACACAAAGTAAGCATCATAGTCCAAACCAACATAATATCATCCCAACATGTAGACATCTAGTGCAATGCAAAGAATAGAACCCCATAACCCTATTCAAAGCCAAGTATCACATTAAGCAACCTACTTCATGCATACATACATAAGATCACACTTCATCATAACTTACCATATTCATAATGATCATACATAACATAGAGAGAAGGAGGAACTTTAGGTTTAGATCTTTGGGGTTTTGTGTTTGAGTGATAAA